>NC_084606.1:3327035-3531497 GCF_033807715.1 Cololabis saira
AACGAACAGGCAACTGATGCTCATTCAACTTTTCACTTTTTTTCAGCAACATCTTAAATGAGGGTAGTTTCCACAAAAGTGATTGTCAAGTCACAGGAGATACTTTCAGATGCTACCATGAGCTATGCTAAGCTAATACATGTAGCCTGCAGTGACTGTTAATGAAGATCCGTTTCAAACGAACAGGCAACTGTTGCTCATTCAACTTTTCACTTTTTTTTAGCAACATCTGAAATAAGGGTAGTTTCCACAAAAGTGATTGTCAAGTCACAAGAGATACTTTCAGATGCTACCATGAGCTATGCTAAGCTAATACATGTAGCCTGCAGTGACTGTTAAGGAAGATCCGTTTCAAACGAACAGGCAACTGTTGCTCATTCAACTTTTCACTTTTTTTTAGCAACATCTGAAATAAGGGTAGTTTCCACAAAAGTGATTTTTCAAGTCACATGAGATACTTTTAGATGCTACCATGAGCTATGCCAAGCTAATACATGTAGCCTGCAGTGACTGTTAATGAAGATCCGTTTCAAACGAACAGGCAACTGTTGCTCATTCAACCTTTCACTTATGAAACATAAAGGGCTGAAAGTGGAGAATGTGGGCGTCGATCCCACTACCTCTCACATGCTAAGCGAGCGCTCTACCATTTGAGCTAATTCCCCTCAAAAAGCCAGATAAAAAAACTAGATAGAAACCAGGCACCCCAAGAAATGAGGGTAGTTTCCACAAAAGTGATTGTCAAGTCACATGAGATACTTTCGGATGCCACCATGAGCTATGCCAAGCTAATACATGTAGCCTGCAGTGACTGTTAATGAAGATCCGTTTCAAACGAACAGGCAAATGTTGCTCATTCAACCTTTCACTTATGAAACATGAAGAGCTGAAAGTGGAGAATGTGGGCGTCGATCCCACTACCTCTCACATGCTAAGCGAGCGCTCTACCATTTGAGCTAATTCCCCTCAAAAAGCCAGTAAAAAAACTAGATAGAAATGAGGGTAGTTTCCACAAAAGTGATTGTCAAGTCACAAGAGATACTTTCAGATGCTATCATGAGCTATGCTAAGCTAATACATGTAGCCTGCAGTGACTGTTAATGAAGATCCGTTTCAAACGAACAGGCAACTGTTGCTCATTCAACTTTTCACTTTTTTTTAGCAACATCTGAAATAAGGGTAGTTTCCACAAAAGTGATTGTCAAGTCACATGAGATACTTTCAGATGCTACCATGAGCTATGCTAAGCTAATACATGTAGCCTGCAGTGACTGTTAAGGAAGATCCGTTTCAAACGAACAGGCAACTGTTGCTCATTCAACTTTTCACTTTTTTTCAGCAACATCTTAAATGAGGGTAGTTTCCACAAAAGTGATTGTCAAGTCACAAGAGATACTTTCAGATGCTACCATGAGCTATGCTAAGCTAATACATGTAGCCTGCAGTGACTGTTAATGAAGATCCGTTTCAAACGAACAGGCAACTGTTGCTCATTCAACTTTTCACTTTTTTTTAGCAACATCTGAAATAAGGGTAGTTTCCACAAAAGTGATTGTCAAGTCACATGAGATACTTTCAGATGCCACCATGAGCTATGCTAAGCTAATACATGTAGCCTGCAGTGACTGTTAATGAAGATCCGTTTCAAACGAACAGGCAACTGTTGCTCATTCAACCTTTCACTTTTTTTTAGCAACATCTTAAATGAGGGTAGTTTCCACAGAAGTGATTGTCAAGTCACATGAGATACTTTCAGATGCTACCATGAGCTATGCTAAGCTAATACAGCTATCCTGCAGTGACTGTTAATGAGGAGCAGTTTCAAACGAACAGGCAACTGATGCTCATTCAACTCTTCACTTTTTTTCAGCAACATCTTAAATGAGGGTAGTTTCCACAAAAGTGATTGTCAAGTGACATGGGATACTTTCAGATGCTACCATGAGCTATGCTAAGCTAATACAGCTATCCTGCAATGACTGTTAAGGAAGATCCGTTTCAAACGAACAGGCAACTGTTGCTCATTCAACTTTTCACTTTTTTTTAGCAACATCTGAAATAAGGGTAGTTTCCACAAAAGTGATTGTCAAGTCACATGAGATACTTTTAGATGCTACCATGAGCAATGCTAAGCTAATACATGTAGCCTGCAGTGACTGTTAATGAAGAGCCGTTTCAAACGAACAGGCAACTGTTGCTCATTCAACTTTTCACTTTTTTTTAGCAACATCTGAAATAAGGGTAGTTTCCACAAAAGTGATTTTTCAAGTCACATGAGATACTTTTAGATGCTACCATGAGCTATGCCAAGCTAATACATGTAGCCTGCAGTGACTGTTAATGAAGATCCGTTTCAAACGAACAGGCAACTGTTGCTCATTCAACCTTTCACTTATGAAACATAAAGGGCTGAAAGTGGAGAATGTGGGCGTCGATCCCACTACCTCTCACATGCTAAGCGAGCGCTCTACCATTTGAGCTAATTCCCCTCAAAAAGCCAGATAAAAAAACTAGATAGAAACCAGGCACCCCAAGAAATGAGGGTAGTTTCCACAAAAGTGATTGTCAAGTCACATGAGATACTTTCGGATGCCACCATGAGCTATGCCAAGCTAATACATGTAGCCTGCAGTGACTGTTAATGAAGATCCGTTTCAAACGAACAGGCAAATGTTGCTCATTCAACCTTTCACTTATGAAACATGAAGAGCTGAAAGTGGAGAATGTGGGCGTCGATCCCACTACCTCTCACATGCTAAGCGAGCGCTCTACCATTTGAGCTAATTCCCCTCAAAAAGGCAGATAAAAAAACTAGATAGAAACCAGGCACCCCAAGAAATGAGGGTAGTTTCCACAAAAGTGATTGTCAAGTCACATGAGATACTTTCAGATGCCACCATGAGCTATGCTAAGCTAATACATGTAGCCTGCAGTGACTGTTAATGAAGATCCGTTTCAAACGAACAGGCAACTGTTGCTCATTCAACCTTTCACTTTTTTTTAGCAACATCTTAAATGAGGGTAGTTTCCACAAAAGTGATTGTCAAGTCACATGAGATACTTTCAGATGCTACCATGAGCTATGCTAAGCTAATACAGCTATCCTGCAGTGACTGTTAATGAAGAGCAGTTTCAAACGAACAGGCAAGTGATGCTCATTCAACTTTTCACTTTTTTTCAGCAACATCTTAAATGAGGGTAGTTTCCACAAAAGTGATTGTCAAGTCACAAGAGATACTTTCAGATGCTACCATGAGCTATGCTAAGCTAATACATGTAGCCTGCAGTGACTGTTAATGAAGATCCGTTTCAAACGAACAGGCAACTGTTGCTCATTCAACTTTTCACTTTTTTTTAGCAACATCTGAAATAAGGGTAGGTTCCACAAAAGTGATTGTCAAGTCACATGAGATACTTTCAGATGCCACCATGAGCTATGCTAAGCTAATACATGTAGCCTGCAGTGACTGTTAATGAAGATCCGTTTCAAACGAACAGGCAACTGTTGCTCATTCAACCTTTCACTTTTTTTTAGCAACATCTTAAATGAGGGTAGTTTCCACAGAAGTGATTGTCAAGTCACATGAGATACTTTCAGATGCTACCATGAGCTATGCTAAGCTAATACAGCTATCCTGCAGTGACTGTTAATGAGGAGCAGTTTCAAACGAACAGGCAACTGATGCTCATTCAACTCTTCACTTTTTTTCAGCAACATCTTAAATGAGGGTAGTTTCCACAAAAGTGATTGTCAAGTGACATGGGATACTTTCAGATGCTACCATGAGCTATGCTAAGCTAATACAGCTATCCTGCAATGACTGTTAAGGAAGATCCGTTTCAAACGAACAGGCAACTGTTGCTCATTCAACTTTTCACTTTTTTTTAGCAACATCTGAAATAAGGGTAGTTTCCACAAAAGTGATTGTCAAGTCACATGAGATACTTTCAGATGCCACCATGAGCTATGCTAAGCTAATACATGTAGCCTGCAGTGACTGTTAATGAAGATCCGTTTCAAATGAACAGGCAACTGTTGCTCATTCAACCTTTCACTTTTTTTTAGCAACATCTTAAATGAGGGTAGTTTCCACAAAAGTGATTGTCAAGTCACATGAGATACTTTCAGATGCTACCAAGAGCTATGCTAAGCTAATACAGCTATCCTGCAGTGACTGTTAATGAAGAGCAGTTTCAAACGAACAGGCAAGTGATGCTCATTCAACTTTTCACTTTTTTTCAGCAACATCTTAAATGAGGGTAGTTTCCACAAAAGTGATTGTCAAGTCACAAGAGATACTTTCAGATGCTACCATGAGCTATGCTAAGCTAATACATGTAGCCTGCAGTGACTGTTAATGAAGATCCGTTTCAAACGAACAGGCAACTGTTGCTCATTCAACTTTTCACTTTTTTTTAGCAACATCTGAAATAAGGGTAGGTTCCACAAAAGTGATTGTCAAGTCACATGAGATACTTTCAGATGCCACCATGAGCTATGCTAAGCTAATACATGTAGCCTGCAGTGACTGTTAATGAAGATCCGTTTCAAACGAACAGGCAACTGTTGCTCATTCAACCTTTCACTTTTTTTTAGCAACATCTTAAATGAGGGTAGTTTCCACAGAAGTGATTGTCAAGTCACATGAGATACTTTCAGATGCTACCATGAGCTATGCTAAGCTAATACAGCTATCCTGCAGTGACTGTTAATGAGGAGCAGTTTCAAACGAACAGGCAACTGATGCTCATTCAACTCTTCACTTTTTTTCAGCAACATCTTAAATGAGGGTAGTTTCCACAAAAGTGATTGTCAAGTGACATGGGATACTTTCAGATGCTACCATGAGCTATGCTAAGCTAATACAGCTATCCTGCAATGACTATTAAGGAAGATCCGTTTCAAACGAACAGGCAACTGTTGCTCATTCAACTTTTCACTTTTTTTTTAGCAACATCTGAAATAAGGGTAGTTTCCACAAAAGTGATTGTCAAGTCACATGAGATACTTTTAGATGCTACCATGAGCAATGCTAAGCTAATACATGTAGCCTGCAGTGACTGTTAATGAAGAGCCGTTTCAAACGAACAGGCAACTGTTGCTCATTCAAATTTTCACTTATGAAACATAAAGAGCTGAAAGTGGAGAATGTGGGCGTCGATCCCACTACCTCTCACATGCTAAGCGAGCGCTCTACCATTTGAGCTAATTCCCCTCAAAAAGGCAGATAAAAAAACTAGATAGAAACCAGGCACCCCAAGAAATGAGGGTAGTTTCCACAAAAGTGATTGTCAAGTCACAAGAGATACTTTCAGATGCTACCATGAGCTATGCTAAGCTAATACATGTAGCCTGCAGTGACTGTTAATGAAGATCCGTTTCAAACGAACAGGCAACTGTTGCTCATTCAACCTTTCACTTTTTTTTAGCAACATCTTAAATGAGGGTAGTTTCCACAGAAGTGATTGTCAAGTCACATGAGATACTTTCAGATGCTACCATGAGCTATGCTAAGCTAATACAGCTATCCTGCAGTGACTGTTAATGAGGAGCAGTTTCAAACAAACAGGCAACTGATGCTCATTCAACTCTTCACTTTTTTTCAGCAACATCTTAAATGAGGGTAGTTTCCACAAAAGTGATTGTCAAGTGACATGGGATACTTTCAGATGCTACCATGAGCTATGCTAAGCTAATACAGCTATCCTGCAATGACTGTTAAGGAAGATCCGTTTCAAACGAACAGGCAACTGTTGCTCATTCAACATTTCACTTTTTTTTAGCAACATCTGAAATAAGGGTAGTTTCCACAAAAGTGATTGTCAAGTCACATGAGATACTTTTAGATGCTACCATGAGCAATGCTAAGCTAATACATGTAGCCTGCAGTGACTGTTAATGAAGAGCCGTTTCAAACGAACAGGCAACTGTTGCTCATTCAAATTTTCACTTATGAAACATAAAGAGCTGAAAGTGGAGAATGTGGGCGTCGATCCCACTACCTCTCACATGCTAAGCGAGCGCTCTACCATTTGAGCTAATTCCCCTCAAAAAGGCAGATAAAAAAACTAGATAGAAACCAGGCACCCCAAGAAATGAGGGTAGTTTCCACAAAAGTGATTGTCAAGTCACATGAGATACTTTCAGATGCCACTATGAGCTATGCTAAGCTAATACATGTAGCCTGCAGTGACTGTTAATGAAGATCCGTTTCAAACGAACAGGCAACTGTTGCTCATTCAACGTTTCACTTTTTTTTTAGCAACATCTTAAATGAGGGTAGTTTCCACAAAAGTGATTGTCAAGTCACATGAGATACTTTCAGATGCTACCATGAGCTATGCTAAGCTAATACAGCTATCCTGCAGTGACTGTTAATGAGGAGCAGTTTCAAACGAACAGGCAACTGATGCTCATTCAACTTTTCACTTTTTTTCAGCAACATCTTAAATGAGGGTAGTTTCCACAAAAGTGATTGTCAAGTCACAAGAGATACTTTCAGATGCTACCATGAGCTATGCTAAGCTAATACATGTAGCCTGCAGTGACTGTTAATGAAGATCCCTTTCAAACGAACAGGCAACTGTTGCTCATTCAACTTTTCACTTTTTTTTAGCAACATCTGAAATAAGGGTAGTTTCCACAAAAGTGATTGTCAAGTCACAAGAGATACTTTCAGATGCTACCATGAGCTATGCTAAGCTAATACATGTAGCCTGCAGTGACTGTTAAGGAAGATCCGTTTCAAACGAACAGGCAACTGTTGCTCATTCAACTTTTCACTTTTTTTTAGCAACATCTGAAATAAGGGTAGTTTCCACAAAAGTGATTTTTCAAGTCACATGAGATACTTTTAGATGCTACCATGAGCTATGCCAAGCTAATACATGTAGCCTGCAGTGACTGTAAATGAAGATCCGTTTCAAACGAACCGGCAACTGTTGCTCATTCAACCTTTCACTTATGAAACATAAAGGGCTGAAAGTGGAGAATGTGGGCGTCGATCCCACTACCTCTCACATGCTAAGCGAGCGCTCTACCATTTGAGCTAATTCCCCTCAAAAAGCCAGATAAAAAAACTAGATAGAAACCAGGCACCCCAAGAAATGAGGGTAGTTTCCACAAAAGTGATTGTCAAGTCACAAGAGATACTTTCAGATGCTACCATGAGCTATGCTAAGCTAATACATGTAGCCTGCAGTGACTGTTAATGAAGATCCGTTTCAAACGAACAGGCAACTGTTGCTCATTCAACTTTTCACTTTTTTTTAGCAACATCTGAAATAAGGGTAGTTTCCACAAAAGTGATTGTCAAGTCACATGAGATACTTTCAGATGCTACCATGAGCTATGCTAAGCTAATACATGTAGCCTGCAGTGACTGTTAAGGAAGATCCGTTTCAAACGAACAGGCAACTGTTGCTCAATCAACTTTTCACTTTTTTTTAGCAACATCTGAAATAAGGGTAGTTTCCACAAAAGTGATTGTCAAGTCACATGAGATTCTTTTAGATGCCACCATGAGCTATGCTAAGCTAATACATGTAGCCTGCAGTGACTGTTAATGAAGAGCCGTTTCAAACGAACAGGCAACTGTTGCTCATTCAAATTTTCACTTATGAAACATAAAGAGCTGAAAGTGGAGAATGTGGGCGTCGATCCCACTACCTCTCACATGCTAAGCGAGCGCTCTACCATTTGAGCTAATCCCCCTCAAAAAGGCAGATAAAAAAACTAGATAGAAACCAGGCACCCCAAGAAATGAGGGTAGTTTCCACAAAAGTGATTGTCAAGTCACATGAGATACTTTCAGATGCCACTATGAGCTATGCTAAGCTCATACATGTAGCCTGCAGTGACTGTTAATGAAGATCCGTTTCAAACGAACAGGCAACTGTTGCTCATTCAACCTTTCACTTTTTTTTTAGCAACATCTTAAATGAGGGTAGTTTCCACAAAAGTGATTGTCAAGTCACATGAGATACTTTCAGATGCTACCATGAGCTATGCTAAGCTAATACAGCTATCCTGCAGTGACTGTTAATGAGGAGCAGTTTCAAACGAACAGGCAACTGATGCTCATTCAACTTTTCACTTTTTTTCAGCAACATCTTAAATGAGGGTAGTTTCCACAAAAGTGATTGTCAAGTCACAAGAGATATTTTCAGATGCTACCATGAGCTATGCTAAGCTAATACATGTAGCCTGCAGTGACTGTTAATGAAGATCCGTTTCAAACGAACAGGCAACTGTTGCTCATTCAACTTTTCACTTTTTTTTAGCAACATCTGAAATAAGGGTAGTTTCCACAAAAGTGATTGTCAAGTCACAAGAGATACTTTCAGATGCTACCATGAGCTATGCTAAGCTAATACATGTAGCCTGCAGTGACTGTTAAGGAAGATCCGTTTCAAACGAACAGGCAACTGTTGCTCATTCAACTTTTCACTTTTTTTTAGCAACATCTGAAATAAGGGTAGTTTCCACAAAAGGGATTTTTCAAGTCACATGAGATACTTTTAGATGCTACCATGAGCAATGCCAAGCTAATACATGTAGCCTGCAGTGACTGTAAATGAAGATCCGTTTCAAACGAACCGGCAACTGTTGCTCATTCAACCTTTCACTTATGAAACATAAAGGGCTGAAAGTGGAGAATGTGGGCGTCGATCCCACTACCTCTCACATGCTAAGCGAGCGCTCTACCATTTGAGCTAATTCCCCTCAAAAAGCCAGATAAAAAAACTAGATAGAAACCAGGCACCCCAAGAAATGAGGGTAGTTTCCACAAAAGTGATTGTCAAGTCACATGAGATACTTTCAGATGCCACTATGAGCTATGCTAAGATAATACATGTAGCCTGCAGTGACTGTTAATGAAGATCCGTTTCAAACGAACAGGCAACTGTTGCTCATTCAACCTTTCACTTTTTTTTTAGCAACATCTTAAATGAGGGTAGTTTCCACAAAAGTGATTGTCAAGTCACATGAGATACTTTCAGATGCTACCATGAGCTATGCTAAGCTAATACAGCTATCCTGCAGTGACTGTTAATGAGGAGCAGTTTCAAACGAACAGGCAACTGATGCTCATTCAACTTTTCACTTTTTTTCAGCAACATCTTAAATGAGGGTAGTTTCCACAAAAGTGATTGTCAAGTCACAAGAGATACTTTCAGATGCTACCATGAGCTATGCTGAGCTAATACATGTAGCCTGCAGTGACTGTTAAGGAAGATCCGTTTCAAACGAATAGGCAACTGTTGCTCATTCAACTTTTCACTTTTTTTTAGCAACATCTGAAATAAGGGTAGTTTCCACAAAAGTGATTGTCAAGTCACATGAGATACTTTTAGATGCTACCATGAGCCATGCAAAGCTAATACATGTAGCCTGCAGTGACTGTTAATGAAGAGCCGTTTCAAACGAACAGGCAACTGTTGCTCATTCAAATTTTCACTTATGAAACATAAAGAGCTGAAAGTGGAGAATGTGGGTGTCGATCCCACTACCTCTCACATGCTAAGCGAGCGCTCTACCATTTGAGCTAATTCCCCTCAAAAAGGCAGATAAAAAAACTAGATAGAAACCAGGCACCCCAAGAAATGAGGGTAGTTTCCACAAAAGTGATTGTCAAGTCACATGAGATACTTTCGGATGCCACCATGAGCTATGCCAAGCTAATACATGTAGCCTGCAGTGACTGAATGAAGATCCGTTTCAAACGAACAGGCAAATGTTGCTCATTCAACCTTTCACTTATGAAACATAAAGAGCTGAAAGTGGAGAATGTGGGCGTCGATCCCACTACCTCTCACATGCTAAGCGAGCGCTCTACCATTTGAGCTAATTCCCCTCAAAAAGCCAGATAAAAAAACTAGATAGAAACCAGGCACCCCAAGAAATGAGGGTAGTTTCCACAAAAGTGATTGTCAAGTCACAAGAGATACTTTCAGATGCTACCATGAGCTATGCTAAGCTAATACATGTAGCCTGCAGTGACTGTTAATGAAGATCCGTTTCAAACGAACAGGCAACTGTTGCTCATTCAACTTTTCACTTTTTTTTAGCAACATCTGAAATAAGGGTAGTTTCCACAAAAGTGATTGTCAAGTCACATGAGATACTTTCAGATGCTACCATGAGCTATGCTAAGCTAATACATGTAGCCTGCAGTGACTGTTAAGGAAGATCCGTTTCAAACGAACAGGCAACTGTTGCTCAATCAACTTTTCACTTTTTTTTAGCAACATCTGAAATAAGGGTAGTTTCCACAAAAGTGATTGTCAAGTCACATGAGATACTTTTAGATGCTACCATGAGCCATGCTAAGCTAATACATGTAGCCTGCAGTGACTGTTAATGAAGAGCCGTTTCAAACGAACAGGCAACTGTTGCTCATTCAAATTTTCACTTATGAAACATAAAGAGCTGAAAGTGGAGAATGTGGGCGTCGATCCCACTACCTCTCACATGCTAAGCGAGCGCTCTACCATTTGAGCTAATTCCCCTCAAAAAGGCAGATAAAAAAACTAGATAGAAACCAGGCACCCCAAGAAATGAGGGTAGTTTCCACAAAAGTGATTGTCAAGTCACATGAGATACTTTCAGATGCCACTATGAGCTATGCTAAGCTAATACATGTAGCCTGCAGTGACTGTTAATGAAGATCCGTTTCAAACGAACAGGCAACTGTTGCTCATTCAACCTTTCACTTTTTTTTTAGCAACATCTTAAATGAGGGTAGTTTCCACAAAAGTGATTGTCAAGTCACATGAGATACTTTCAAATGCTACCATGAGCTATGCTAAGCTAATACAGCTATCCTGCAGTGACTGTTAATGAGGAGCAGTTTCAAGCGAACAGGCAACTGATGCTCATTCAACTTTTCACTTTTTTTTAGCAACATCTGAAATAAGGGTAGTTTCCACAAAAGTGATTGTCAAGTCACATGAGATACTTTCAGATGCTTCCATGAGCTATGCTAAGCTAATACATGTAGCCTGCAGTGACTGTTAAGGAAGATCCGTTTCAAACGAACGGGCAACTGTTGCTCAATCAACTTTTCACTTTTTTTTAGCAACATCTGAAATAAGGGTAGTTTCCACAAAAGTGATTGTCAAGTCACATGAGATACTTTTAGATGCTACCATGAGCCATGCTAAGCTAATACAGCTATCCTGCAGTGACTGTTAATGAGGAGCAGTTTCAAACGAACAGGCAACTGATGCTCATTCGACTTTTCACTTTTTTTCAGCAACATCTTAAATGAGGGTAGTTTCCACAAAAGTGATTGTCAAGTCACAAGAGATATTTTCAGATGCTACCATGAGCTATGCTAAGCTAATACATGTAGCCTGCAGTGACTGTTAATGAAGATCCGTTTCAAACGAACAGGCAACTGTTGCTCATTCAACTTTTCACTTTTTTTTAGCAACATCTTAAATAAGGGTAGTTTCCACAAAAGTGATTGTCAAGTCACAAGAGATACTTTCAGATGCTACCATGAGCTATGCTAAGCTAATACATGTAGCCTGCAGTGACTGTTAAGGAAGATCCGTTTCAAACGAACAGGCAACTGTTGCTCATTCAACTTTTCACTTTTTTTTAGCAACATCTGAAATAAGGGTAGTTTCCACAAAAGGGATTTTTCAAGTCACATGAGATACTTTTAGATGCTACCATGAGCTATGCCAAGCTAATACATGTAGCCTGCAGTGACTGTAAATGAAGATCCGTTTCAAACGAACCGGCAACTGTTGCTCATTCAACCTTTCACTTATGAAACATAAAGGGCTGAAAGTGGAGAATGTGGGCGTCAATCCCACTACCTCTCACATGCTAAGCGAGCGCTCTACCATTTGAGCTAATTCCCCTCAAAAAGGCAGATAAAAAAACTAGATAGAAACCAGGCACCCCAAGAAATGAGGGTAGTTTCCACAAAAGTGATTGTCAAGTCACATGAGATACTTTCAGATGCCACTATGAGCTATGCTAAGATAATACATGTAGCCTGCTGTGACTGTTAATGAAGATCCGTTTCAAACAAACAGGCAACTGTTGCTCATTCAACCTTTCACTTTTTTTTAGCAACATCTTAAATGAGGGTAGTTTCCACAAAAGTGATTGTCAAGTCACATGAGATACTTTCAGATGCTACCATGAGCTATGCTAAGCTAATACAGCTATCCTGCAGTGACTGTTAATGAGGAGCAGTTTCAAACGAACAGGCAACTGATGCTCATTCAACTTTTCACTTTTTTTCAGCAACATCTTAAATGAGGGTAGTTTCCACAAAAGTGATTGTCAAGTCACAAGAGATACTTTCAGATGCTACCATGAGCTATGCTGAGCTAATACATGTAGCCTGCAGTGACTGTTAAGGAAGATCCGTTTCAAACGAACAGGCAACTGTTGCTCATTCAACTTTTCACTTTTTTTTAGCAACATCTGAAATAAGGGTAGTTTCCACAAAAGTGATTGTCAAGTCACATGAGATACTTTTAGATGCTACCATGAGCCATGCTAAGCTAATACAGCTATCCTGCAGTGACTGTTAATGAGGAGCAGTTTCAAACGAACAGGCAACTGATGCTCATTCAACTTTTCACTTTTTTTCAGCAACATCTTAAATGAGGGTAGTTTCCACAAAAGTGATTGTCAAGTCACAAGAGATATTTTCAGATGCTACCATGAGCTATGCTAAGCTAATACATGTAGCCTGCAGTGACTGTTAATGAAGATCCGTTTCAAACGAACAGGCAACTGTTGCTCATTCAACTTTTCACTTTTTTTTAGCAACATCTGAAATAAGGGTAGTTTCCACAAAAGTGATTGTCAAGTCACAAGAGATACTTTCAGATGCTACCATGAGCTATGCTAAGCTAATACATGTAGCCTGCAGTGACTGTTAAGGAAGATCCGTTTCAAACGAACAGGCAACTGTTGCTCATTCAACTTTTCACTTTTTTTTAGCAACATCTGAAATAAGGGTAGTTTCCACAAAAGTGATTTTTCAAGTCACATGAGATACTTTTAGATGCTACCATGAGCTATGCCAAGCTAATACATGTAGCCTGCAGTGACTGTAAATGAAGATCCGTTTCAAACGAACCGGCAACTGTTGCTCATTCAACCTTTCACTTATGAAACATAAAGGGCTGAAAGTGGAGAATGTGGGCGTCGATGCCACTACCTCTCACATGCTAAGCGAGCGCTCTACCATTTGAGCTAATTCCCCTCAAAAAGGCAGATAAAAAAACTAGATAGAAACCAGGCACCCCAAGAAATGAGGGTAGTTTCCACAAAAGTGATTGTCAAGTCACATGAGATACTTTCAGATGCCACTATGAGCTATGCTAAGATAATACATGTAGCCTGCTGTGACTGTTAATGAAGATCCGTTTCAAACAAACAGGCAACTGTTGCTCATTCAACCTTTCACTTTTTTTTTAGCAACATCTTAAATGAGGGTAGTTTCCACAAAAGTGATTGTCAAGTCACATGAGATACTTTCAGATGCTACCATGAGCTATGCTAAGCTAATACAGCTATCCTGCAGTGACTGTTAATGAGGAGCAGTTTCAAACGAACAGGCAACTGATGCTCATTCAACTTTTCACTTTTTTTCAGCAACATCTTAAATGAGGGTAGTTTCCACAAAAGTGATTGTCAAGTCACAAGAGATACTTTCAGATGCTACCATGAGCTATGCTGAGCTAATACATGTAGCCTGCAGTGACTGTTAAGGAAGATCCGTTTCAAACGAACAGGCAACTGTTGCTCATTCAACTTTTCACTTTTTTTTAGCAACATCTGAAATAAGGGTAGTTTCCACAAAAGTGATTGTCAAGTCACATGAGATACTTTTAGATGCTACCATGAGCCATGCTAAGCTAATACAGCTATCCTGCAGTGACTGTTAATGAGGAGCAGTTTCACACGAACAGGCAACTGATGCTCATTCAACTTTTCACTTTTTTTCAGCAACATCTTAAATGAGGGTAGTTTCCACAAAAGTGATTGTCAAGTCACAAGAGATATTTTCAGATGCTACCATGAGCTATGCTAAGCTAATACATGTAGCCTGCAGTGACTGTTAATGAAGATCCGTTTCAAACGAACAGGCAACTGTTGCTCATTCAACTTTTCACTTTTTTTTAGCAACATCTGAAATAAGGGTAGTTTCCACAAAAGTGATTGTCAAGTCACAAGAGATACTTTCAGATGCTACCATGAGCTATGCTAAGCTAATACATGTAGCCTGCAGTGACTGTTAAGGAAGATCCGTTTCAAACGAACAGGCAACTGTTGCTCATTCAACTTTTCACTTTTTTTTAGAAACATCTGAAATAAGGGTAGTTTCCACAAAAGTGATTTTTCAAGTCACATGAGATACTTTTAGATGCTACCATGAGCTATGCCAAGCTAATACATGTAGCCTGCAGTGACTGTAAATGAAGATCCGTTTCAAACGAACCGGCAACTGTTGCTCATTCAACCTTTCACTTATGAAACATAAAGGGCTGAAAGTGGAGAATGTGGGCGTCGATCCCACTACCTCTCACATGCTAAGCGAGCGCTCTACCATTTGAGCTAATTCCCCTCAAAAAGGCAGATAAAAAAACTAGATAGAAACCAGGCACCCCAAGAAATGAGGGTAGTTTCCACAAAAGTGATTGTCAAGTCACATGAGATACTTTCAGATGCCACTATGAGCTATGCTAAGATAATACATGTAGCCTGCTGTGACTGTTAATGAAGATCCGTTTCAAACAAACAGGCAACTGTTGCTCATTCAACCTTTCACTTTTTTTTTAGCAACATCTTAAATGAGGGTAGTTTCCACAAAAGTGATTGTCAAGTCACATGAGATACTTTCAGATGCTACCATGAGCTATGCTAAGCTAATACAGCTATCCTGCAGTGACTGTTAATGAGGAGCAGTTTCAAACGAACAGGCAACTGATGCTCATTCAACTTTTCACTTTTTTTCAGCAACATCTTAAATGAGGGTAGTTTCCACAAAAGTGATTGTCAAGTCACAAGAGATACTTTCAGATGCTACCATGAGCTATGCTGAGCTAATACATGTAGCCTGCAGTGACTGTTAAGGAAGATCCGTTTCAAACGAACAGGCAACTGTTGCTCATTCAACTTTTCACTTTTTTTTAGCAACATCTGAAATAAGGGTAGTTTCCACAAAAGTGATTGTCAAGTCACATGAGATACTTTTAGATGCTACCATGAGCCATGCTAAGCTAATACAGCTATCCTGCAGTGACTGTTAATGAGGAGCAGTTTCAAACGAACAGGCAACTGATGCTCATTCAACTTTTCACTTTTTTTCAGCAACATCTTAAATGAGGGTAGTTTCCACAAAAGTGATTGTCAAGTCACAAGAGATATTTTCAGATGCTACCATGAGCTATGCTGAGCTAATACATGTAGCCTGCAGTGACTGTTAAGGAAGATCCGTTTCAAACGAACAGGCAACTGTTGCTCATTCAACTTTTCACTTTTTTTTAGCAACATCTGAAATAAGGGTAGTTTCCACAAAAGGGATTTTTCAAGTCACATGAGATACTTTTAGATGCTACCATGAGCTATGCCAAGCTAATACATGTAGCCTGCAGTGACTGTTAAGGAAGATCCGTTTCAAACGAACAGGCAACTGTTGCTCAATCAACTTTTCACTTTTTTTAGCAACATCTGAAATAAGGGTAGTTTCCACAAAAGTGATTGTCAAGTCACATGAGATACTTTTAGATGCTACCATGAGCCATGCTAAGCTAATACATGTAGCCTGCAGTGACTGTTAATGAAGAGCCGTTTCAAACGAACAGGCAACTGTTGCTCATTCAAATTTTCACTTATGAAACATAAAGAGCTGAAAGTGGAGAATGTGGGCGTCGATCCCACTACCTCTCACATGCTAAGCGAGCGCTCTACCATTTGAGCTAATTCCCCTCAAAAAGGCAGATAAAAAAACTAGATAGAAACCAGGCACCCCAAGAAATGAGGGTAGTTTCCACAAAAGTGATTGTCAAGTCACATGAGATACTTTCAGATGCCACTATGAGCTATGCTAAGCTAATACATGTAGCCTGCAGTGACTGTTAAGGAAGATCCGTTTCAAACGAACAGGCAACTGTTGCTCATTCAACTTTTCACTTTTTTTTAGCAACATCTGAAATAAGGGTAGTTTCCACAAAAGTGATTGTCAAGTCTCATGAGATACTTTTAGATGCTACCATGAGCCATGCAAAGCTAATACATGTAGCCTGCAGTGACTGTTAATGAAGAGCCGTTTCAAACGAACAGGCAACTGTTGCTCATTCAAATTTTCACTTATGAAACATAAAGAGCTGAAAGTGGAGAATGTGGGCGTCGATCCCACTACCTCTCACATGCTAAGCGAGCGCTCTACCATTTGAGCAAATTCCCCTCAAAAAGGCAGATAAAAAAACTAGATAGAAACCAGGCACCCCAAGAAATGAGGGTAGTTTCCACAAAAGTGATTGTCAAGTCACATGAGATACTTTCAGATGCCACTATGAGCTATGCTAAGATAATACATGTAGCCTGCAGTGACTGTTAATGAAGATCCGTTTCAAACGAACAGGCAACTGTTGCTCATTCAACCTTTCACTTTTTTTTTTAGCAACATCTTAAATGAGGGTAGTTTCCACAAAAGTGATTGTCAAGTCACATGAGATACTTTCAGATGCTACCATGAGCTATGCTAAGCTAATACAGCTATCCTGCAGTGACTGTTAATGAGGAGCAGTTTCAAACGAACAGGCAACTGATGTTCATTCAACTTTTCACTTTTTTTCAGCAACATCTTAAATGAGGGTAGTTTCCACAAAAGTGATTGTCAAGTCACAAGAGATACTTTCAGATGCTACCATGAGCTATGCTAAGCTAATACATGTAGCCTGCAGTGACTGTTAAGGAAGATCCGTTTCAAACGAACAGGCAACTGTTGCTCATTCAACTTTTCACTTTTTTTTAGCAACATCTGAAATAAGGGTAGTTTCCACAAAAGTGATTGTCAAGTCACATGAGATACTTTCAGATGCCACCATGAGCTATGCTAAGCTAATACATGTAGCCTGCAGTGACTGTTAATGAAGATCCGTTTCAAACGAACAGGCAACTGTTGCTCATTCAACCTTTCACTTTTTTTTAGCAACATCTTAAATGAGGGTAGTTTCCACAGAAGTGATTGTCAAGTCACATGAGATACTTTCAGATGCTACCATGATCTATGCTAAGCTAATACAGCTATCCTGCAGTGACTGTTAATGAGGAGCAGTTTCAAACGAACAGGCAACTGATGCTCATTCAACTCTTCACTTTTTTTCAGCAACATCTTAAATGAGGGTAGTTTCCACAAAAGTGATTGTCAAGTGACATGAGATACTTTCAGATGCTACCATGAGCTATGCTAAGCTAATACAGCTATCCTGCAATGACTGTTAAGGAAGATCCGTTTCAAACGAACAGGCAACTGTTGCTCATTCAACTTTTCACTTTTTTTTAGCAACATCTGAAATAAGGGTAGTTTCCACAAAAGTGATTGTCAAGTCACATGAGATACTTTTAGATGCTACCATGAGCCATGCAAAGCTAATACATGTAGCCTGCAGTGACTGTTAATGAAGATCCGTTTCAAACGAACAGGCAACTGTTGCTCATTCAACCTTTCACTTTTTTTTTAGCAACATCTTAAATGAGGGTAGTTTCCACAAAAGTGATTGTCAAGTCACATGAGATACTTTCAGATGCTACCATGAGCTATGCTAAGCTAATACAGCTATCCTGCAGATACTGTTAATGAGGAGCAGTTTCAAACGAACAGGCAACTGATGCTCATTCAACTTTTCACTTTTTTTCAGCAACATCTTAAATGAGGGTAGTTTCCACAAAAGTGATTGTCAAGTCACAAGAGATACTTTCAGATGCTACCATGAGCTATGCTAAGCTAAAACATGTAGCCTGCAGTGACTGTTAAGGAAGATCCGTTTCAAACGAACAGGCAACTGTTGCTCATTCAACTTTTCACTTTTTTTTAGCAACATCTGAAATAAGGGTAGTTTCCACAAAAGTGATTGTCAAGTCACATGAGATACTTTTAGATGCTACCATGAGCCATGCAAAGCTAATACATGTAGCCTGCAGTGACTGTTAATGAAGAGCCGTTTCAAACGAACAGGCAACTGTTGCTCATTCAAATTTTCACTTATGAAACATAAAGAACTGAAAGTGGAGAATGTGGGCGTCGATCCCACTACTTCTCACATGCTAAGCGAGCGCTCTACCATTTGAGCTAATTCCCCTCAAAAAGGCAGATAAAAAAACTAGATAGAAACCAGGCACCCCAAGAAATGAGGGTAGTTTCCACAAAAGTGATTGTCAAGTCACATGAGATACTTTCAGATGCCACTATGAGCTATGCTAAGATAATACATGTAGCCTGCAGTGACTGTTATTGAAGATCCGTTTCAAACGAACAGGCAACTGTTGCTCATTCAACCTTTAACTTTTTTTTAGCAACATCTTAAATGAGGGTAGTTTCCACAAAAGTGATTGTCAAGTCACATGAGATACTTTCAGATCCTACCATGAGCTATGCTAAGCTAATACAGCTATCCTGCAGTGACTGTTAATGAGGAGCAGTTTCAAACGAAAAGGCAACTGATGCTCATTCAACTTTTCACTTTTTTTCAGCAACATCTTAAATGAGGGTAGTTTCCACAAAAGTGATTGTCAAGTCACAAGAGATACTTTCAGATGCTACCATGAGCTATGCTAAGCTAATACATGTAGCCTGCAGTGACTGTTAAGGAAGATCCGTTTCAAACGAACAGGCAACTGTTGCTCATTCAACTTTTCACTTTTTTTTAGCAACATCTGAAATAAGGGTAGTTTCCACAAAAGTGATTGTCAAGTCACATGAGATACTTTTAGATGCTACCACGAGCCATGCAAAGCTAATACATGTAGCCTGCAGTGACTGTTAATGAAGAGCCGTTTCAAACGAACAGGCAACTGTTGCTCATTCAAATTTTCACTTATGAAACATAAAGAGCTGAAAGTGGAGAATGTGGGCGTCGATCCCACTACCTCTCACATGCTAAGCGAGCGCTCTACCATTTGAGCTAATTCCCCTCAAAAAGGCAGATAAAAAAACTAGATAGAAACCAGGCACCCCAAGAAATGAGGGTAGTTTCCACAAAAGTGATTGTCAAGTCACATGAGATACTTTCGGATGCCACCATGAGCTATGCCAAGCTAATACATGTAGCCTGCAGTGACTGTTAATGAAGATCCGTTTCAAACGAACAGGCAACTGTTGCTCATTCAACCTTTCACTTATGAAACATAAAGAGCTGAAAGTGGAGAATGTGGGCGTCGATCCCACTACCTCTCACATGCTAAGCGAGCGCTCCACCATTTGAGCTAATTCCCCTCAAAAAGCCAGATAAAAAAACTAGATAGAAACCAGGCACCCCAAGAAATGAGGGTAGTTTCCACAAAAGTGATTGTCAAGTCACATGAGATACTTTCAGATGCCACTACGAGCTATGCTAAGCTAATACATGTAGCCTGCAGTGACTGTTAATGAAGATCCGTTTCAAACGAACAGGCAACTGTTGCTCATTCAACCTTTCACTTTTTTTTTGCAACATCTTAAATGAGGGTAGTTTCCACAAAAGTGATTGTCAAGTCACATGAGATACTTTCAGATGCCACTATGAGCTATGCTAAGATAATACATGTAGCCTGCAGTGACTGTTAATGAAGATCCGTTTCAAACGAACAGGCAACTGTTGCTCATTCAACCTTTCACTTTTTTTTAGCAACATCTTAAATGAGGGTAGTTTCCACAAAAGTGATTGTCAAGTCACATGAGATACTTTCAGATGCTACCATGAGCTATGCTAAGCTAATACAGCTATCCTGCAGTGACTGTTAATGAGGAGCAGTTTCAAACGAACAGGCAACTGATGCTCATTGAACTTTTCACTTTTTTTCAGCAACATCTTAAATGAGGGTAGTTTCCACAAAAGTGATTGTCAAGTCACAAGAGATACTTTCAGATGCTACCATGAGCTATGCTAAGCTAATACATGTAGCCTGCAGTGACTGTTAATGAAGATCCGTTTCAAACGAACAGGCAACTGTTGCTCATTCAACTTTTCACTTTTTTTCAGCAACATCTGAAATAAGGGTAGTTTCCACAAAAGTGATTGTCAAGTCACAAGAGATACTTTCAGATGCTACCATGAGCTATGCTAAGCTAATACATGTAGCCTGCAGTGACTGTTAAGGAAGATCCGTTTCAAACGAACAGGCAACTGTTGCTCATTCAACTTTTCACTTTTTTTTAGCAACATCTGAAATAAGGGTAGTTTCCACAAAAGTGATTGTCAAGTCACATGAGATACTTTTAGATGCTACCATGAGCCATGCAAAGCTAATACATGTAGCCTGCAGTGACTGTTAATGAAGAGCCGTTTCAAACGAACAGGCAACTGTTGCTCATTCAAATTTTCACTTATGAAACATAAAGAACTGAAAGTGGAGAATGTGGGCGTCGATCCCACTACTTCTCACATGCTAAGCGAGCGCTCTACCATTTGAGCTAATTCCCCTCAAAAAGGCAGATAAAAAAACTAGATAGAAACCAGGCACCCCAAGAAATGAGGGTAGTTTCCACAAAAGTGATTGTCAAGTCACATGAGATACTTTCAGATGCCACTATGAGCTATGCTAAGATAATACATGTAGCCTGCAGTGACTGTTATTGAAGATCCGTTTCAAACGAACAGGCAACTGTTGCTCATTCAACCTTTAACTTTTTTTTAGCAACATCTTAAATGAGGGTAGTTTCCACAAAAGTGATTGTCAAGTCACATGAGATACTTTCAGATCCTACCATGAGCTATGCTAAGCTAATACAGCTATCCTGCAGTGACTGTTAATGAGGAGCAGTTTCAAACGAAAAGGCAACTGATGCTCATTCAACTTTTCACTTTTTTTCAGCAACATCTTAAATGAGGGTAGTTTCCACAAAAGTGATTGTCAAGTCACAAGAGATACTTTCAGATGCTACCATGAGCTATGCTAAGCTAATACATGTAGCCTGCAGTGACTGTTAAGGAAGATCCGTTTCAAACGAACAGGCAACTGTTGCTCATTCAACTTTTCACTTTTTTTTAGCAACATCTGAAATAAGGGTAGTTTCCACAAAAGTGATTGTCAAGTCACATGAGATACTTTTAGATGCTACCACGAGCCATGCAAAGCTAATACATGTAGCCTGCAGTGACTGTTAATGAAGAGCCGTTTCAAACGAACAGGCAACTGTTGCTCATTCAAATTTTCACTTATGAAACATAAAGAGCTGAAAGTGGAGAATGTGGGCGTCGATCCCACTACCTCTCACATGCTAAGCGAGCGCTCTACCATTTGAGCTAATTCCCCTCAAAAAGGCAGATAAAAAAACTAGATAGAAACCAGGCACCCCAAGAAATGAGGGTAGTTTCCACAAAAGTGATTGTCAAGTCACATGAGATACTTTCGGATGCCACCATGAGCTATGCCAAGCTAATACATGTAGCCTGCAGTGACTGTTAATGAAGATCCGTTTCAAACGAACAGGCAACTGTTGCTCATTCAACCTTTCACTTATGAAACATAAAGAGCTGAAAGTGGAGAATGTGGGCGTCGATCCCACTACCTCTCACATGCTAAGCGAGCGCTCCACCATTTGAGCTAATTCCCCTCAAAAAGCCAGATAAAAAAACTAGATAGAAACCAGGCACCCCAAGAAATGAGGGTAGTTTCCACAAAAGTGATTGTCAAGTCACATGAGATACTTTCAGATGCCACTACGAGCTATGCTAAGCTAATACATGTAGCCTGCAGTGACTGTTAATGAAGATCCGTTTCAAACGAACAGGCAACTGTTGCTCATTCAACCTTTCACTTTTTTTTTAGCAACATCTTAAATGAGGGTAGTTTCCACAAAAGTGATTGTCAAGTCACATGAGATACTTTCAGATGCCACTATGAGCTATGCTAAGATAATACATGTAGCCTGCAGTGACTGTTAATGAAGATCCGTTTCAAACGAACAGGCAACTGTTGCTCATTCAACCTTTCACTTTTTTTTTAGCAACATCTTAAATGAGGGTAGTTTCCACAAAAGTGATTGTCAAGTCACATGAGATACTTTCAGATGCTACCATGAGCTATGCTAAGCTAATACAGCTATCCTGCAGTGACTGTTAATGAGGAGCAGTTTCAAACGAACAGGCAACTGATGCTCATTGAACTTTTCACTTTTTTTCAGCAACATCTTAAATGAGGGTAGTTTCCACAAAAGTGATTGTCAAGTCACAAGAGATACTTTCAGATGCTACCATGAGCTATGCTAAGCTAATACATGTAGCCTGCAGTGACTGTTAATGAAGATCCATTTCAAACGAACAGGCAACTGTTGCTCATTCAACTTTTCACTTTTTTTTAGCAACATCTGAAATAAGGGTAGTTTCCACAAAAGTGATTGTCAAGTCACAAGAGATACTTTCAGATGCTACCATGAGCTATGCTAAGCTAATACATGTAGCCTGCAGTGACTGTTAAGGAAGATCCGTTTCAAACGAACAGGCAACTGTTGCTCATTCAACTTTTCACTTTTTTTTAGCAACATCTGAAATAAGGGTAGTTTCCACAAAAGTGATTGTCAAGTCACATGAGATACTTTCAGATGCCACCATGAGCTATGCTAAGCTAATACATGTAGCCTGCAGTGACTGTTAATGAAGATCCGTTTCAAACGAACAGGCAACTGTTGCTCATTCAACCTTTCACTTTTTTTTAGCAACATCTTAAATGAGGGTAGTTTCCACAGAAGTGATTGTCAAGTCACATGAGATACTTTCAGATGCTACCATGATCTATGCTAAGCTAATACAGCTATCCTGCAGTGACTGTTAATGAGGAGCAGTTTCAAACGAACAGGCAACTGATGCTCATTCAACTCTTCACTTTTTTTCAGCAACATCTTAAATGAGGGTAGTTTCCACAAAAGTGATTGTCAAGTGACATGAGATACTTTCAGATGCTACCATGAGCTATGCTAAGCTAATACAGCTATCCTGCAATGACTGTTAAGGAAGATCCGTTTCAAACGAACAGGCAACTGTTGCTCATTCAACTTTTCACTTTTTTTTAGCAACATCTGAAATAAGGGTAGTTTCCACAAAAGTGATTGTCAAGTCACATGAGATACTTTTAGATGCTACCATGAGCCATGCAAAGCTAATACATGTAGCCGGCAGTGACTGTTAATGAAGATCCGTTTCAAACGAACAGGCAACTGTTGCTCATTCAACCTTTCACTTTTTTTTTAGCAACATCTTAAATGAGGGTAGTTTCCACAAAAGTGATTGTCAAGTCACATGAGATACTTTCAGATGCTACCATGAGCTATGCTAAGCTAATACAGCTATCCTGCAGATACTGTTAATGAGGAGCAGTTTCAAACGAACAGGCAACTGATGCTCATTCAACTTTTCACTTTTTTTCAGCAACATCTTAAATGAGGGTAGTTTCCACAAAAGTGATTGTCAAGTCACAAGAGATACTTTCAGATGCTACCATGAGCTATGCTAAGCTAAAACATGTAGCCTGCAGTGACTGTTAAGGAAGATCCGTTTCAAACGAACAGGCAACTGTTGCTCATTCAACTTTTCACTTTTTTTTAGCAACATCTGAAATAAGGGTAGTTTCCACAAAAGTGATTGTCAAGTCACATGAGATACTTTTAGATGCTACCATGAGCCATGCAAAGCTAATACATGTAGCCTGCAGTGACTGTTAATGAAGAGCCGTTTCAAACGAACAGGCAACTGTTGCTCATTCAAATTTTCACTTATGAAACATAAAGAACTGAAAGTGGAGAATGTGGGCGTCGATCCCACTACTTCTCACATGCTAAGCGAGCGCTCTACCATTTGAGCTAATTCCCCTCAAAAAGGCAGATAAAAAAACTAGATAGAAACCAGGCACCCCAAGAAATGAGTGTAGTTTCCACAAAAGTGATTGTCAAGTCACATGAGATACTTTCAGATGCCACTATGAGCTATGCTAAGATAATACATGTAGCCTGAAGTGACTGTTAATGAAGATCCGTTTCAAACGAACAGGCAACTGTTGCTCATTCAACCTTTCACTTTTTTTTAGCAACATCTTAAATGAGGGTAGTTTCCACAAAAGTGATTGTCAAGTCACATGAGATACTTTCAGATGCTACCATGAGCTATGCTAAGCTAATACAGCTATCCTGCAGTGACTGTTAATGAGGAGCAGTTTCAAACGAAAAGGCAACTGATGCTCATTCAACTTTTCACTTTTTTTCAGCAACATCTTAAATGAGGGTAGTTTCCACAAAAGTGATTGTCAAGTCACAAGAGATACTTTCAGATGCTACCATGAGCTATGCTAAGCTAATACATGTAGCCTGCAGTGACTGTTAAGGAAGATCCGTTTCAAACGAACAGGCAACTGTTGCTCATTCAACTTTTCACTTTTTTTTAGCAACATCTGAAATAAGGGTAGTTTCCACAAAAGGGATTGTCAAGTCACATGAGATACTTTTAGATGCTACCACGAGCCATGCAAAGCTAATACATGTAGCCTGCAGTGACTGTTAATGAAGAGCCGTTTCAAACGAACAGGCAACTGTTGCTCATTCAAATTTTCACTTATGAAACATAAAGAGCTGAAAGTGGAGAATGTGGGCGTCGATCCCACTACCTCTCACATGCTAAGCGAGCGCTCCACCATTTGAGCTAATTCCCCTCAAAAAGCCAGATAAAAAAACTAGATAGAAACCAGGCACCCCAAGAAATGAGGGTAGTTTCCACAAAAGTGATTGTCAAGTCACATGAGATACTTTCAGATGCCACTACGAGCTATGCTAAGCTAATACATGTAGCCTGCAGTGACTGTTAATGAAGATCCGTTTCAAACGAACAGGCAACTGTTGCTCATTCAACCTTTCACTTTTTTTTTAGCAACATCTTAAATGAGGGTAGTTTCCACAAAAGTGATTGTCAAGTCACATGAGATACTTTCAGATGCCACTATGAGCTATGCTAAGATAATACATGTAGCCTGCAGTGACTGTTAATGAAGATCCGTTTCAAACGAACAGGCAACTGTTGCTCATTCAACCTTTCACTTTTTTTTTAGCAACATCTTAAATGAGGGTAGTTTCCACAAAAGTGATTGTCAAGTCACATGAGATACTTTCAGATGCTACCATGAGCTATGCTAAGCTAATACAGCTATCCTGCAGTGACTGTTAATGAGGAGCAGTTTCAAACGAACAGGCAACTGATGCTCATTGAACTTTTCACTTTTTTTCAGCAACATCTTAAATGAGGGTAGTTTCCACAAAAGTGATTGTCAAGTCACAAGAGATACTTTCAGATGCTACCATGAGCTATGCTAAGCTAATACATGTAGCCTGCAGTGACTGTTAATGAAGATCCATTTCAAACGAACAGGCAACTGTTGCTCATTCAACTTTTCACTTTTTTTTAGCAACATCTGAAATAAGGGTAGTTTCCACAAAAGTGATTGTCAAGTCACAAGAGATACTTTCAGATGCTACCATGAGCTATGCTAAGCTAATACATGTAGCCTGCAGTGACTGTTAAGGAAGATCCGTTTCAAACGAACAGGCAACTGTTGCTCATTCAACTTTTCACTTTTTTTTAGCAACATCTGAAATAAGGGTAGTTTCCACAAAAGTGATTGTCAAGTCACATGAGATACTTTCAGATGCCACCATGAGCTATGCTAAGCTAATACATGTAGCCTGCAGTGACTGTTAATGAAGATCCGTTTCAAACGAACAGGCAACTGTTGCTCATTCAACCTTTCACTTTTTTTTAGCAACATCTTAAATGAGGGTAGTTTCCACAGAAGTGATTGTCAAGTCACATGAGATACTTTCAGATGCTACCATGATCTATGCTAAGCTAATACAGCTATCCTGCAGTGACTGTTAATGAGGAGCAGTTTCAAACGAACAGGCAACTGATGCTCATTCAACTCTTCACTTTTTTTCAGCAACATCTTAAATGAGGGTAGTTTCCACAAAAGTGATTGTCAAGTGACATGAGATACTTTCAGATGCTACCATGAGCTATGCTAAGCTAATACAGCTATCCTGCAATGACTGTTAAGGAAGATCCGTTTCAAACGAACAGGCAACTGTTGCTCATTCAACTTTTCACTTTTTTTTAGCAACATCTGAAATAAGGGTAGTTTCCACAAAAGTGATTGTCAAGTCACATGAGATACTTTTAGATGCTACCATGAGCCATGCAAAGCTAATACATGTAGCCGGCAGTGACTGTTAATGAAGATCCGTTTCAAACGAACAGGCAACTGTTGCTCATTCAACCTTTCACTTTTTTTTTAGCAACATCTTAAATGAGGGTAGTTTCCACAAAAGTGATTGTCAAGTCACATGAGATACTTTCAGATGCTACCATGAGCTATGCTAAGCTAATACAGCTATCCTGCAGATACTGTTAATGAGGAGCAGTTTCAAACGAACAGGCAACTGATGCTCATTCAACTTTTCACTTTTTTTCAGCAACATCTTAAATGAGGGTAGTTTCCACAAAAGTGATTGTCAAGTCACAAGAGATACTTTCAGATGCTACCATGAGCTATGCTAAGCTAAAACATGTAGCCTGCAGTGACTGTTAAGGAAGATCCGTTTCAAACGAACAGGCAACTGTTGCTCATTCAACTTTTCACTTTTTTTTAGCAACATCTGAAATAAGGGTAGTTTCCACAAAAGTGATTGTCAAGTCACATGAGATACTTTTAGATGCTACCATGAGCCATGCAAAGCTAATACATGTAGCCTGCAGTGACTGTTAATGAAGAGCCGTTTCAAACGAACAGGCAACTGTTGCTCATTCAAATTTTCACTTATGAAACATAAAGAACTGAAAGTGGAGAATGTGGGCGTCGATCCCACTACTTCTCACATGCTAAGCGAGCGCTCTACCATTTGAGCTAATTCCCCTCAAAAAGGCAGATAAAAAAACTAGATAGAAACCAGGCACCCCAAGAAATGAGTGTAGTTTCCACAAAAGTGATTGTCAAGTCACATGAGATACTTTCAGATGCCACTATGAGCTATGCTAAGATAATACATGTAGCCTGAAGTGACTGTTAATGAAGATCCGTTTCAAACGAACAGGCAACTGTTGCTCATTCAACCTTTCACTTTTTTTTAGCAACATCTTAAATGAGGGTAGTTTCCACAAAAGTGATTGTCAAGTCACATGAGATACTTTCAGATGCTACCATGAGCTATGCTAAGCTAATACAGCTATCCTGCAGTGACTGTTAATGAGGAGCAGTTTCAAACGAAAAGGCAACTGATGCTCATTCAACTTTTCACTTTTTTTCAGCAACATCTTAAATGAGGGTAGTTTCCACAAAAGTGATTGTCAAGTCACAAGAGATACTTTCAGATGCTACCATGAGCTATGCTAAGCTAATACATGTAGCCTGCAGTGACTGTTAAGGAAGATCCGTTTCAAACGAACAGGCAACTGTTGCTCATTCAACTTTTCACTTTTTTTTAGCAACATCTGAAATAAGGGTAGTTTCCACAAAAGGGATTGTCAAGTCACATGAGATACTTTTAGATGCTACCACGAGCCATGCAAAGCTAATACATGTAGCCTGCAGTGACTGTTAATGAAGAGCCGTTTCAAACGAACAGGCAACTGTTGCTCATTCAAATTTTCACTTATGAAACATAAAGAGCTGAAAGTGGAGAATGTGGGCGTCGATCCCACTACCTCTCACATGCTAAGCGAGCGCTCTACCATTTGAGCTAATTCCCCTCAAAAAGGCAGATAAAAAAACTAGATAGAAACCAGGCACCCCAAGAAATGAGGGTAGTTTCCACAAAAGTGATTGTCAAGTCACATGAGATACTTTCGGATGCCACCATGAGCTATGCCAAGCTAATACATGTAGCCTGCAGTGACTGTTAATGAAGATCCGTTTCAAACGAACAGGCAACTGTTGCTCATTCAACCATTCACTTTTTTTTTAGCAACATCTTAAATGAGGGTAGTTTCCACAAAAGTGATTGTCAAGTCACATGAGATACTTTCAGATGCTACCATGAGCTATGCTAAGCTAATACAGCTATCCTGCAGTGACTGTTAATGAGGAGCAGTTTCAAACGAACAGGCAACTGATGCTCATTCAACTTTTCACTTTTTTTCAGCAACATCTTAAATGAGGGTAGTTTCCACAAAAGTGATTGTCAAGTCACAAGAGATACTTTCAGATGCTACCATGAGCTATGCTAAGCTAATACATGTAGCCTGCAGTGACTGTTAATGAAGATCCGTTTCAAACGAACAGGCAACTGTTGCTCATTCAACCTTTCACTTTTTTTTTAGCAACATCTTAAATGAGGGTAGTTTCCACAAAAGTGATTGTCAAGTCACATGAGATACTTTCAGATGCTACCATGAGCTATGCTAAGCTAATACAGCTATCCTGCAGTGACTGTTAATGAGGAGCAGTTTCAAACGAACAGGCAACTGATGCTCATTCAACTTTTCACTTTTTTTCAGCAACATCTTAAATGAGGGTAGTTTCCACAAAAGTGATTGTCAAGTCACAAGAGATACTTTCAGATGCTACCATGAGCTATGCTAAGCTAATACATGTAGCCTGCAGTGACTGTTAATGAAGATCCGTTTCAAACGAACAGGCAACTGTTGCTCATTCAACTTTTCACTTTTTTTTAGCAACATCTGAAATAAGGGTAGTTTCCACAAAAGTGATTGTCAAGTCACAAGAGATACTTTCAGATGCTACCATGAGCTATGCTAAGCTAATACATGTAGCCTGCAGTGACTGTTAAGGAAGATCCGTTTCAAACGAACAGGCAACTGTTGCTCATTCAACTTTTCACTTTTTTTTAGCAACATCTGAAATAAGGGTAGTTTCCACAAAAGTGATTGTCAAGTCACATGAGATACTTTCAGATGCCACCATGAGCTATGCTAAGCTAATACATGTAGCCTGCAGTGACTGTTAATGAAGATCCGTTTCAAACGAACAGGCAACTGTTGCTCATTCAACCTTTCACTTTTTTTTAGCAACATCTTAAATGAGGGTAGTTTCCACAGAAGTGATTGTCAAGTCACATGAGATACTTTCAGATGCTACCATGATCTATGCTAAGCTAATACAGCTATCCTGCAGTGACTGTTAATGAGGAGCAGTTTCAAACGAACAGGCAACTGATGCTCATTCAACTCTTCACTTTTTTTCAGCAACATCTTAAATGAGGGTAGTTTCCACAAAAGTGATTGTCAAGTGACATGAGATACTTTCAGATGCTACCATGAGCTATGCTAAGCTAATACAGCTATCCTGCAGTGACTGTTAATGAGGAGCAGTTTCAAACGAACAGGCAACTGATGCTCATTCAACTTTTCACTTTTTTTCAGCAACATCTTAAATGAGGGTAGTTTCCACAAAAGTGATTGTCAAGTCACAAGAGATACTTTCAGATGCTACCATGAGCTATGCTAAGCTAATACATGTAGCCTGCAGTGACTGTTAATGAAGATCCGTTTCAAACGAACAGGCAACTGTTGCTCATTCAACCTTTCACTTTTTTTTTAGCAACATCTTAAATGAGGGTAGTTTCCACAAAAGTGATTGTCAAGTCACATGAGATACTTTCAGATGCTACCATGAGCTATGCTAAGCTAATACAGCTATCCTGCAGTGACTGTTAATGAGGAGCAGTTTCAAACGAACAGGCAACTGATGCTCATTCAACTTTTCACTTTTTTTCAGCAACATCTTAAATGAGGGTAGTTTCCACAAAAGTGATTGTCAAGTCACAAGAGATACTTTCAGATGCTACCATGAGCTATGCTAAGCTAATACATGTAGCCTGCAGTGACTGTTAATGAAGATCCGTTTCAAACGAACAGGCAACTGTTGCTCATTCAACTTTTCACTTTTTTTTAGCAACATCTGAAATAAGGGTAGTTTCCACAAAAGTGATTGTCAAGTCACAAGAGATACTTTCAGATGCTACCATGAGCTATGCTAAGCTAATACATGTAGCCTGCAGTGACTGTTAAGGAAGATCCGTTTCAAACGAACAGGCAACTGTTGCTCATTCAACTTTTCACTTTTTTTTAGCAACATCTGAAATAAGGGTAGTTTCCACAAAAGTGATTGTCAAGTCACATGAGATACTTTCAGATGCCACCATGAGCTATGCTAAGCTAATACATGTAGCCTGCAGTGACTGTTAATGAAGATCCGTTTCAAACGAACAGGCAACTGTTGCTCATTCAACCTTTCACTTTTTTTTAGCAACATCTTAAATGAGGGTAGTTTCCACAGAAGTGATTGTCAAGTCACATGAGATACTTTCAGATGCTACCATGATCTATGCTAAGCTAATACAGCTATCCTGCAGTGACTGTTAATGAGGAGCAGTTTCAAACGAACAGGCAACTGATGCTCATTCAACTCTTCACTTTTTTTCAGCAACATCTTAAATGAGGGTAGTTTCCACAAAAGTGATTGTCAAGTGACATGAGATACTTTCAGATGCTACCATGAGCTATGCTAAGCTAATACAGCTATCCTGCAATGACTGTTAAGGAAGATCCGTTTCAAACGAACAGGCAACTGTTGCTCATTCAACTTTTCACTTTTTTTTAGCAACATCTGAAATAAGGGTAGTTTCCACAAAAGTGATTGTCAAGTCACATGAGATACTTTTAGATGCTACCATGAGCCATGCAAAGCTAATACATGTAGCCGGCAGTGACTGTTAATGAAGATCCGTTTCAAACGAACAGGCAACTGTTGCTCATTCAACCTTTCACTTTTTTTTTAGCAACATCTTAAATGAGGGTAGTTTCCACAAAAGTGATTGTCAAGTCACATGAGATACTTTCAGATGCTACCATGAGCTATGCTAAGCTAATACAGCTATCCTGCAGATACTGTTAATGAGGAGCAGTTTCAAACGAACAGGCAACTGATGCTCATTCAACTTTTCACTTTTTTTCAGCAACATCTTAAATGAGGGTAGTTTCCACAAAAGTGATTGTCAAGTCACAAGAGATACTTTCAGATGCTACCATGAGCTATGCTAAGCTAAAACATGTAGCCTGCAGTGACTGTTAAGGAAGATCCGTTTCAAACGAACAGGCAACTGTTGCTCATTCAACTTTTCACATTTTTTTAGCAACATCTGAAATAAGGGTAGTTTCCACAAAAGTGATTGTCAAGTCACATGAGATACTTTTAGATGCTACCATGAGCCATGCAAAGCTAATACATGTAGCCTGCAGTGACTGTTAATGACGAGCCGTTTCAAACGAACAGGCAACTGTTGCTCATTCAAATTTTCACTTATGAAACATAAAGAACTGAAAGTGGAGAATGTGGGCGTCAATCCCACTACTTCTCACATGCTAAGCGAGCGCTCTACCATTTGAGCTAATTCCCCTCAAAAAGCCAGATAAAAAAACTAGATAGAAACCAGGCACCCCAAGAAATGAGGGTAGTTTCCACAAAAGTGATTGTCAAGTCACATGAGATACTTTCAGATGCTACCATGAGCTATGCTAAGCTAATACAGCTATCCTGCAGTGACTGTTAATGAGGAGCAGTTTCAAACGAAAAGGCAACTGATGCTCATTCAACTTTTCACTTTTTTTCAGCAACATCTTAAATGAGGGTAGTTTCCACAAAAGTGATTGTCAAGTCACAAGAGATACTTTCAGATGCTACCATGAGCTATGCTAAGCTAATACATGTAGCCTGCAGTGACTGTTAAGGAAGATCCGTTTCAAACGAACAGGCAACTGTTGCTCATTCAACCTTTCACTTTTTTTTAGCAACATCTGAAATAAGGGTAGTTTCCACAAAAGTGATTGTCAAGTCACATGAGATACTTTTAGATGCTACCACGAGCCATGCAAAGCTAATACATGTAGCCTGCAGTGACTGTTAATGAAGAGCCATTTCAAACGAACAGGCAACTGTTGCTCATTCAAATTTTCACTTATGAAACATAAAGAGCTGAAAGTGGAGAATGTGGGCGTCGATCCCACTACCTCTCACATGCTAAGCGAGCGCTCTACCATTTGAGCTAATTCCCCTCAAAAAAGGCAGATAAAAAAACTAGATAGAAACCAGGCACCCCAAGAAATGAGGGTAGTTTCCACAAAAGTGATTGTCAAGTCACATGAGATACTTTCGGATGCCACCATGAGCTATGCCAAGCTAATACATGTAGCCTGCAGTGACTGTTAATGAAGATCCGTTTCAAACGAACAGGCAACTGTTGCTCATTCAACCTTTCACTTATGAAACATAAAGAGCTGAAAGTGGAGAATGTGGGCGTCGATCCCACTACCTCTCACATGCTAAGCGAACACTTTTTTTTAGCAACATCTGAAATAAGGGTAGTTTCCACAAAAGTGATTGTCAAGTCACATGAGATACTTTCAGATGCCACCATGAGCTATGCTAAGCTAATACATGTAGCCTGCAGTGACTGTTAATGAAGATCCGTTTCAAACGAACAGGCAACTGTTGCTCATTCAACCTTTCACTTTTTTTTAGCAACATCTTAAATGAGGGTAGTTTCCACAGAAGTGATTGTCAAGTCACATGAGATACTTTCAGATGCTACCATGATCTATGCTAAGCTAATACAGCTATCCTGCAGTGACTGTTAATGAGGAGCAGTTTCAAACGAACAGGCAACTGATGCTCATTCAACTCTTCACTTTTTTTCAGCAACATCTTAAATGAGGGTAGTTTCCACAAAAGTGATTGTCAAGTGACATGAGATACTTTCAGATGCTACCATCAGCTATGCTAAGCTAATACAGCTATCCTGCAATGACTGTTAAGGAAGATCCGTTTCAAACGAACAGGCAACTGTTGCTCATTCAACTTTTCACTTTTTTTTAGCAACATCTGAAATAAGGGTAGTTTCCACAAAAGTGATTGTCAAGTCACATGAGATACTTTTAGATGCTACCATGAGCCATGCAAAGCTAATATATGTAGCCGGCAGTGACTGTTAATGAAGATCCGTTTCAAACGAACAGGCAACTGTTGCTCATTCAACCTTTCACTTTTTTTTTAGCAACATCTTAAATGAGGGTAGTTTCCACAAAAGTGATTGTCAAGTCACATGAGATACTTTCAGATGCTACCATGAGCTATGCTAAGCTAATACAGCTATCCTGCAGATACTGTTAATGAGGAGCAGTTTCAAACGAACAGGCAACTGATGCTCATTCAACTTTTCACTTTTTTTCAGCAACATCTTAAATGAGGGTAGTTTCCACAAAAGTGATTGTCAAGTCACAAGAGATACTTTCAGATGCTACCATGAGCTATGCTAAGCTAAAACATGTAGCCTGCAGTGACTGTTAAGGAAGATCCGTTTCAAACGAACAGGCAACTGTTGCTCATTCAACTTTTCACTTTTTTTTAGCAACATCTGAAATAAGGGTAGTTTCCACAAAAGTGATTGTCAAGTCACATGAGATACTTTTAGATGCTACCACGAGCCATGCAAAGCTAATACATGTAGCCTGCAGTGACTGTTAATGAAGAGCCGTTTCAAACGAACAGGCAACTGTTGCTCATTCAAATTTTCACTTATGAAACATAAAGAGCTGAAAGTGGAGAATGTGGGCGTCGATCCCACTACCTCTCACATGCTAAGCGAGCGCTCTACCATTTGAGCTAATTCCCCTCAAAAAGGCAGATAAAAAAACTAGATAAAAACCAGGCACCCCAAGAAATGAGGGTAGTTTCCACAAAAGTGATTGTCAAGTCACATGAGATACTTTCGGATGCCACCATGAGCTATGCCAAGCTAATACATGTAGCCTGCAGTGACTGTTAATGAAGATCCGTTTCAAACGAACAGGCAACTGTTGCTCATTCAACCTTTCACTTTTTTTTAGCAACATCTTAAATGAGGGTAGTTTCCACAGAAGTGATTGTCAAGTCACATGAGATACTTTCAGATGCTACCATGATCTATGCTAAGCTAATACAGCTATCCTGCAGTGACTGTTAATGAGGAGCAGTTTCAAACGAACAGGCAACTGATGCTCATTCAACTCTTCACTTTTTTTCAGCAACATCTTAAATGAGGGTAGTTTCCACAAAAGTGATTGTCAAGTGACATGAGATACTTTCAGATGCTACCATCAGCTATGCTAAGCTAATACAGCTATCCTGCAATGACTGTTAAGGAAGATCCGTTTCAAACGAACAGGCAACTGTTGCTCATTCAACTTTTCACTTTTTTTTAGCAACATCTGAAATAAGGGTAGTTTCCACAAAAGTGATTGTCAAGTCACATGAGATACTTTTAGATGCTACCATGAGCCATGCAAAGCTAATATATGTAGCCGGCAGTGACTGTTAATGAAGATCCGTTTCAAACGAACAGGCAACTGTTGCTCATTCAACCTTTCACTTTTTTTTTAGCAACATCTTAAATGAGGGTAGTTTCCACAAAAGTGATTGTCAAGTCACATGAGATACTTTCAGATGCTACCATGAGCTATGCTAAGCTAATACAGCTATCCTGCAGATACTGTTAATGAGGAGCAGTTTCAAACGAACAGGCAACTGATGCTCATTCAACTTTTCACTTTTTTTCAGCAACATCTTAAATGAGGGTAGTTTCCACAAAAGTGATTGTCAAGTCACAAGAGATACTTTCAGATGCTACCATGAGCTATGCTAAGCTAAAACATGTAGCCTGCAGTGACTGTTAAGGAAGATCCGTTTCAAACGAACAGGCAACTGTTGCTCATTCAACTTTTCACTTTTTTTTAGCAACATCTGAAATAAGGGTAGTTTCCACAAAAGTGATTGTCAAGTCACATGAGATACTTTTAGATGCTACCACGAGCCATGCAAAGCTAATACATGTAGCCTGCAGTGACTGTTAATGAAGAGCCGTTTCAAACGAACAGGCAACTGTTGCTCATTCAAATTTTCACTTATGAAACATAAAGAGCTGAAAGTGGAGAATGTGGGCGTCGATCCCACTACCTCTCACATGCTAAGCGAGCGCTCTACCATTTGAGCTAATTCCCCTCAAAAAGGCAGATAAAAAAACTAGATAGAAACCAGGCACCCCAAGAAATGAGGGTAGTTTCCACAAAAGTGATTGTCAAGTCACATGAGATACTTTCGGATGCCACCATGAGCTATGCCAAGCTAATACATGTAGCCTGCAGTGACTGTTAATGAAGATCCGTTTCAAACGAACAGGCAACTGTTGCTCATTCAACCTTTCACTTTTTTTTAGCAACATCTTAAATGAGGGTAGTTTCCACAGAAGTGATTGTCAAGTCACATGAGATACTTTCAGATGCTACCATGATCTATGCTAAGCTAATACAGCTATCCTGCAGTGACTGTTAATGAGGAGCAGTTTCAAACGAACAGGCAACTGATGCTCATTCAACTCTTCACTTTTTTTCAGCAACATCTTAAATGAGGGTAGTTTCCACAAAAGTGATTGTCAAGTGACATGAGATACTTTCAGATGCTACCATCAGCTATGCTAAGCTAATACAGCTATCCTGCAATGACTGTTAAGGAAGATCCGTTTCAAACGAACAGGCAACTGTTGCTCATTCAACTTTTCACTTTTTTTTAGCAACATCTGAAATAAGGGTAGTTTCCACAAAAGTGATTGTCAAGTCACATGAGATACTTTTAGATGCTACCATGAGCCATGCAAAGCTAATATATGTAGCCGGCAGTGACTGTTAATGAAGATCCGTTTCAAACGAACAGGCAACTGTTGCTCATTCAACCTTTCACTTTTTTTTTAGCAACATCTTAAATGAGGGTAGTTTCCACAAAAGTGATTGTCAAGTCACATGAGATACTTTCAGATGCTACCATGAGCTATGCTAAGCTAATACAGCTATCCTGCAGATACTGTTAATGAGGAGCAGTTTCAAACGAACAGGCAACTGATGCTCATTCAACTTTTTACTTTTTTTCAGCAACATCTTAAATGAGGGTAGTTTCCACAAAAGTGATTGTCAAGTCACAAGAGATACTTTCAGATGCTACCATGAGCTATGCTAAGCTAAAACATGTAGCCTGCAGTGACTGTTAAGGAAGATCCGTTTCAAACGAACAGGCAACTGTTGCTCATTCAACTTTTCACTTTTTTTTAGCAACATCTGAAATAAGGGTAGTTTCCACAAAAGTGATTGTCAAGTCACATGAGATACTTTTAGATGCTACCACGAGCCATGCAAAGCTAATACATGTAGCCTGCAGTGACTGTTAATGAAGAGCCGTTTCAAACGAACAGGCAACTGTTGCTCATTCAAATTTTCACTTATGAAACATAAAGAGCTGAAAGTGGAGAATGTGGGCGTCGATCCCACTACCTCTCACATGCTAAGCGAGCGCTCTACCATTTGAGCTAATTCCCCTCAAAAAGGCAGATAAAAAAACTAGATAGAAACCAGGCACCCCAAGAAATGAGGGTAGTTTCCACAAAAGTGATTGTCAAGTCACATGAGATACTTTCGGATGCCACCATGAGCTATGCCAAGCTAATACATGTAGCCTGCAGTGACTGTTAATGAAGATCCGTTTCAAACGAACAGGCAACTGTTGCTCATTCAACCTTTCACTTATGAAACATAAAGAGCTGAAAGTGGAGAATGTGGGCGTCGATCCCACTACCTCTCACATGCTAAGCGAGCGCTCTACCATTTGAGCTAATTCCCCTCAAAAAGCCAGATAAAAAAACTAGATAGAAACCAGGCACCCCAAGAAATGAGGGTAGTTTCCACAAAAGTGATTGTCAAGTCACATGAGATACTTTCAGATGCCACTACGAGCTATGCTAAGCTAATACATGTAGCCTGCAGTGACTGTTAATGAAGATCCGTTTCAAACGAACAGGCAACTGTTGCTCATTCAACCTTTCACTTTTTTTTTAGCAACATCTTAAATGAGGGTAGTTTCCACAAAAGTGATTGTCAAGTCACATGAGATACTTTCAGATGCTACCATGAGCTATGCTAAGCTAATACAGCTATCCTGCAGTGACTGTTAATGAGGAGCAGTTTCAAACGAACAGGCAACTGATGCTCATTCAACTTTTCACTTTTTTTCAGCAACATCTTAAATGAGGGTAGTTTCCACAAAAGTGATTGTCAAGTCACAAGAGATACTTTCAGATGCTACCATGAGCTATGCTAAGCTAATACATGTAGCCTGCAGTGACTGTTAATGAAGATCCGTTTCAAACGAACAGGCAACTGTTGCTCATTCAACTTTTCACTTTTTTTTAGCAACATCTGAAATAAGGGTAGTTTCCACAAAAGTGATTGTCAAGTCACATGAGATACTTTTAGATGCTACCACGAGCCATGCAAAGCTAATACATGTAGCCTGCAGTGACTGTTAATGAAGAGCCGTTTCAAACGAACAGGCAACTGTTGCTCATTCAAATTTTCACTTATGAAACATAAAGAGCTGAAAGTGGAGAATGTGTGCGTCGATCCCACTACCTCTCACATGCTAAGCGAGCGCTCTACCATTTGAGCTAATTCCCCTCAAAAAGGCAGATAAAAAAACTAGATAGAAACCAGGCACCCCAAGAAATGAGGGTAGTTTCCACAAAAGTGATTGTCAAGTCACATGAGATACTTTCGGATGCCACCATGAGCTATGCCAAGCTAATACATGTAGCCTGCAGTGACTGTTAATGAAGATCCGTTTCAAACGAACAGGCAACTGTTGCTCATTCAACCTTTCACTTTTTTTTTAGCAACATCTTAAATGAGGGTAGTTTCCACAAAAGTGATTGTCAAGTCACATGAGATACTTTCAGATGCTACCATGAGCTATGCTAAGCTAATACAGCTATCCTGCAGTGACTGTTAATGAGGAGCAGTTTCAAACGAACAGGCAACTGATGCTCATTCAACTTTTCACTTTTTTTCAGCAACATCTTAAATGAGGGTAGTTTCCACAAAAGTGATTGTCAAGTCACAAGAGATACTTTCAGATGCTACCATGAGCTATGCTAAGCTAATACATGTAGCCTGCAGTGACTGTTAATGAAGATCCGTTTCAAACGAACAGGCAACTGTTGCTCATTCAACCTTTCACTTTTTTTTTAGCAACATCTTAAATGAGGGTAGTTTCCACAAAAGTGATTGTCAAGTCACATGAGATACTTTCAGATGCTACCATGAGCTATGCTAAGCTAATACAGCTATCCTGCAGTGACTGTTAATGAGGAGCAGTTTCAAACGAACAGGCAACTGATGCTCATTCAACTTTTCACTTTTTTTCAGCAACATCTTAAATGAGGGTAGTTTCCACAAAAGTGATTGTCAAGTCACAAGAGATACTTTCAGATGCTACCATGAGCTATGCTAAGATAATACATGTAGCCTGCAGTGACTGTTAATGAAGATCCGTTTCAAACGAACAGGCAACTGTTGCTCATTCAACCTTTCACTTTTTTTTAGCAACATCTTAAATGAGGGTAGTTTCCACAAAAGTGATTGTCAAGTCACATGAGATACTTTCAGATGCTACCATGAGCTATGCTAAGCTAATACAGCTATCCTGCAGTGACTGTTAATGAGGAGCAGTTTCAAACGAAAAGGCAACTGATGCTCATTCAACTTTTCACTTTTTTTCAGCAACATCTTAAATGAGGGTAGTTTCCACAAAAGTGATTGTCAAGTCACAAGAGATACTTTCAGATGCTACCATGAGCTATGCTAAGCTAATACATGTAGCCTGCAGTGACTGTTAAGGAAGATCCGTTTCAAACGAACAGGCAACTGTTGCTCATTCAACTTTTCACTTTTTTTTAGCAACATCTGAAATAAGGGTAGTTTCCACAAAAGTGATTGTCAAGTCACATGAGATACTTTTAGATGCTACCACGAGCCATGCAAAGCTAATACATGTAGCCTGCAGTGACTGTTAATGAAGAGCCGTTTCAAACGAACAGGCAACTGTTGCTCATTCAAATTTTCACTTATGAAACATAAAGAGCTGAAAGTGGAGAATGTGGGCGTCGATCCCACTACCTCTCACATGCTAAGCGAGCGCTCTACCATTTGAGCTAATTCCCCTCAAAAAGGCAGATAAAAAAACTAGATAGAAACCAGGCACCCCAAGAAATGAGGGTAGTTTCCACAAAAGTGATTGTCAAGTCACATGAAATACTTTCGGATGCCACCATGAGCTATGCCAAGCTAATACACGTAGCCTGCAGTGACTGTTAATGAAGATCCGTTTCAAACGAACAGGCAACTGTTGCTCATTCAACCTTTCACTTATGAAACATAAAGAGCTGAAAGTGGAGAATGTGGGCGTCGATCCCACTACCTCTCACATGCTAAGCGAGCGCTCTACCATTTGAGCTAATTCCCCTCAAAAAGCCAGATAAAAAAACTAGATAGAAACCAGGCACCCCAAGAAATGAGGGTAGTTTCCACAAAAGTGATTGTCAAGTCACATGAGATACTTTCAGATGCCACTACGAGCTATGCTAAGCTAATACATGTAGCCTGCAGTGACTGTTAATGAAGATCCGTTTCAAACGAACAGGCAACTGTTGCTCATTCAACCTTTCACTTTTTTTTTAGCAACATCTTAAATGAGGGTAGTTTCCACAAAAGTGATTGTCAAGTCACATGAGATACTTTCAGATGCTACCATGAGCTATGCTAAGCTAATACAGCTATCCTGCAGTGACTGTTAATGAGGAGCAGTTTCAAACGAACAGGCAATTGATGCTCATTCAACTTTTCACTTTTTTTCAGCAACATCTTAAATGAGGGTAGTTTCCACAAAAGTGATTGTCAAGTCACAAGAGATACTTTCAGATGCTACCATGAGCTATGCTAAGCTAATACATGTAGCCTGCAGTGACTGTTAATGAAGATCCGTTTCAAACGAACAGGCAACTGTTGCTCATTCAACCTTTCACTTTTTTTTTAGCAACATCTTAAATGAGGGTAGTTTCCACAAAAGTGATTGTCAAGTCACATGAGATACTTTCAGATGCTACCATGAGCTATGCTAAGCTAATACAGCTATCCTGCAGTGACTGTTAATGAGGAGCAGTTTCAAACGAACAGGCAACTGATGCTCATTCAACTTTTCACTTTTTTTCAGCAACATCTTAAATGAGGGTAGTTTCCACAAAAGTGATTGTCAAGTCACAAGAGATACTTTCAGATGCTACCATGAGCTATGCTAAGCTAATACATGTAGCCTGCAGTGACTGTTAATGAAGATCCGATTCAAACGAACAGGCAACTGTTGCTCATTCAACTTTTCACTTTTTTTTAGCAACATCTGAAATAAGGGTAGTTTCCACAAAAGTGATTGTCAAGTCACAAGAGATACTTTCAGATGCTACCATGAGCTATGCTAAGCTAATACATGTAGCCTGCAGTGACTGTTAAGGAAGATCCGTTTCAAACGAACAGGCAACTGTTGCTCATTCAACTTTTCACTTTTTTTTAGCAACATCTGAAATAAGGGTAGTTTCCACAAAAGTGATTGTCAAGTCACATGAGATACTTTCAGATGCCACCATGAGCTATGCTAAGCTAATACATGTAGCCTGCAGTGACTGTTAATGAAGATCCGTTTCAAACGAACAGGCAACTGTTGCTCATTCAACCTTTCACTTTTTTTTAGCAACATCTTAAATGAGGGTAGTTTCCACAGAAGTGATTGTCAAGTCACATGAGATACTTTCAGATGCTACCATGATCTATGCTAAGCTAATACAGCTATCCTGCAGTGACTGTTAATGAGGAGCAGTTTCAAACGAACAGGCAACTGATGCTCATTCAACTCTTCACTTTTTTTCAGCAACATCTTAAATGAGGGTAGTTTCCACAAAAGTGATTGTCAAGTGACATGAGATACTTTCAGATGCTACCATGAGCTATGCTAAGCTAATACAGCTATCCTGCAATGACTGTTAAGGAAGATCCGTTTCAAACGAACAGGCAACTGTTGCTCATTCAACTTTTCACTTTTTTTTAGCAACATCTGAAATAAGGGTAGTTTCCACAAAAGTGATTGTCAAGTCACATGAGATACTTTCAGATGCCACCATGAGCTATGCTAAGCTAATACATGTAGCCTGCAGTGACTGTTAATGAAGATCCGTTTCAAATGAACAGGTAACTGATGCTCATTCAACTTTTCACTTTTTTTCAGCAACATCTTAAATGAGGGTAGTTTCCACAGAAGTGATTGTCAAGTCACAAGAGATACTTTCAGATGCTACCATGAGCTATGCTAAGCTAATACATGTAGCCTGCAGTGACTGTTAAGGAAGGTCCGTTTCAAACGAAACAGGCAACTGTTGCTCATTCAACTTTTCACTTTTTTTTAGCAACATCTGAAATAAGGGTAGTTTCCACAAAAGTGATTGTCAAGTCACATGAGATACTTTTAGATGCTACCATGAGCCATGCTAAGCTAATACATGTAGCCTGCAGTGACTGTTAATGAGGAGCAGTTTCAAATGAAAAGGTAACTGATGCTCATTCAACTTTTCACTTTTTTTCAGCAACATCTTAAATGAGGGTAGTTTCCACAAAAGTGATTGTCAAGTCACATGAGATACTTTCAGATGCTACCATGAGCTATGCTAAGCTAATACAGCTATCCTGCAGTGACTGTTAATGAGGAGCAGTTTCAAACGAACAGGCAACTGATGCTCATTCAACTTTTCACTTTTTTTCAGCAACATCTTAAATGAGGGTAGTTTCCACAAATGTGATTGTCAAGTCACAAGAGATACTTTCAGATGCTACCATGAGCTATGCTTAGCTAATACATGTAGCCTGCAGTGTATGTTAATGAAGATCCGTTTCAAACGAACAGGCAACTGTTGCTCATTCAACTTTTCACTTTTTTTTAGCAACATCTGAAATAAGGGTAGTTTCCACAAAAGTGATTTTTCAAGTCACATGAGATACTTTTAGATGCTACCATGAGCCATGCTAAGCTAATACATGTAGCCTGCAGTGACTGTTAATGAAGAGCCGTTTCAAACGAACAGGCAACTTTTGCTCATTCAAATTTTCACTTATGAAACATAGAGAGCTGAAAGTGGAGAATGTGGGCGTCGATCCCACTACCTCTCACATGCTAAGCGAGCGCTCTACCATTTGAGCTAATTCCCCTCAAAAAGGCAGATAAAAAAACTAGATAGAAACCAGGCACCCCAAGAAATGAGGGTAGTTTCCACAAAAGTGATTGTCAAGTCACATGAGATACTTTCAGATGCCACCATGAGCTATGCCAAGCTAATACATGTAGCCTGTAGTGACTGTTAATGAAGATCCGTTTCAAACGAACAGGCAACTGTTGCTCATTCAACCTTTCACTTTTTTAGCAACATCTTTAATGAGGGTAGTTTCCACAAAAGTCATTGTCAAGTCACAAGAGATACTTTTAGATGCTACCATGAGCTATGCTAAGCTAATACATGTAGCCTGCAGTGACTGTTAAGGAAGATCCGTTTCAAACGAACAGGCAACTGTTGCTCATTCAACTTTTCACTTTTTTTTAGCAACATCTGAAATAAGGGTAGTTTCCACAAAAGTGATTGTCAAGTCACATGAGATACTTTTAGATGCTACCATGAGCCATGCTAAGCTAATACATGTAGCCTGCAGTGACTGTTAATGAAGAGCCGTTTCAACCGAACAGGCAACTGTTGCTCATTCAAATTTTCACTTATGAAACATAAAGAGCTGAAAGTGGAGAATGTGGGCGTCGATCCCACTACCTCTCACATGCTAAGCGAGCGCTCTACCATTTGAGCTAATTCCCCTCAAAAAGGCAGATAAAAAAACTAGATAGAAACCAGGCACCCCAAGAAATGAGGGTAGTTTCCACAAAAGTGATTGTCAAGTCACATGAGATACTTTCAGATGCCACCATGAGCTATGCTAAGCTAATACATGTAGCCTGCAGTGACTGTTAATGAAGATCCGTTTCAAACGAACAGGTAACTGATGCTCATTCAACTTTTCACTTTTTTTCAGCAACATCTTAAATGAGGGTAGTTTCCACAAAAGTGATTGTCAAGTCACAAGAGATACTTTCAGATGCTACCATGAGCTATGCTAAGCTAATACATGTAGCCTGCAGTGACTGTTAAGGAAGGTCCGTTTCAAACGAAACAGGCAACTGTTGCTCATTCAACTTTTCACTTTTTTTTAGCAACATCTGAAATAAGGGTAGTTTCCACAAAAGTGATTGTCAAGTCACATGAGATACTTTTAGATGCTACCATGAGCCATGCTAAGCTAATACATGTAGCCTGCAGTGACTGTTAATGAAGAGCCGTTTCAAACGAACAGGCAACTGTTGCTCATTCGAATTTTCACTTATGAAACATAAAGAGCTGAAAGTGGAGAATGTGGGCGTCGATCCCACTACCTCTCACATGCTAAGCGAGCGCTCTACCATTTGAGCTAATTCCCCTCAAAAAGGCAGATAAAAAAACTAGATAGAAACCAGGCACCCCAAGAAATGAGGGTAGTTTCCACAAAAGTGATTGTCAAGTCACATGAGATACTTTCAGATGCTACCATGAGCTATGCTAAGCTAATACAGCTATCCTGCAGTGACTGTTAATGAGGAGCAGTTTCAAACGAACAGGCAACTGATGCTCATTCAACTTTTCACTTTTTTTCAGCAACATCTTAAATGAGGGTAGTTTCCACAAAAGTGATTGTCAAGTCACAAGAGATACATTCAGATGCTACCATGAGCTATGCTAAGATAATACATGTAGCCTGCAGTGACTGTTAATGAAGATCCGTTTCAAACGAACAGGCAACTGTTGCTCATTCAACCTTTCACTTTTTTTTAGCAACATCTTAAATGAGGGTAGTTTCCACAAAAGTGATTGTCAAGTCACATGAGATACTTTCAGATGCTACCATGAGCTATGCTAAGCTAATACAGCTATCCTGCAGTGACTGTTAATGAGGAGCAGTTTCAAACGAAAAGGCAACTGATGCTCATTCAACTTTTCACTTTTTTTCAGCAACATCTTAAATGAGGGTAGTTTCCACAAAAGTGATTGTCAAGTCACAAGAGATACTTTCAGATGCTACCATGAGCTATGCTAAGCTAATACATGTAGCCTGCAGTGACTGTTAAGGAAGATCCGTTTCAAACGAACAGGCAACTGTTGCTCATTCAACTTTTCACTTTTTTTTAGCAACATCTGAAATAAGGGTAGTTTCCACAAAAGTGATTGTCAAGTCACATGAGATACTTTTAGATGCTACCACGAGCCATGCAAAGCTAATACATGTAGCCTGCAGTGACTGTTAATGAAGAGCCGTTTCAAACGAACAGGCAACTGTTGCTCATTCAAATTTTCACTTATGAAACATAAAGAGCTGAAAGTGGAGAATGTGGGCGTCGATCCCACTACCTCTCACATGCTAAGCGAGCGCTCTACCATTTGAGCTAATTCCCCTCAAAAAGGCAGATAAAAAAACTAGATAGAAACCAGGCACCCCAAGAAATGAGGGTAGTTTCCACAAAAGTGATTGTCAAGTCACATGAAATACTTTCGGATGCCACCATGAGCTATGCCAATCTAATACACGTAGCCTGCAGTGACTGTTAATGAAGATCCGTTTCAAACGAACAGGCAACTGTTGCTCATTCAACCTTTCACTTATGAAACATAAAGAGCTGAAAGTGGAGAATGTGGGCGTCGATCCCACTACCTCTCACATGCTAAGCGAGCGCTCTACCATTTGAGCTAATTCCCCTCAAAAAGCCAGATAAAAAAACTAGATAGAAACCAGGCACCCCAAGAAATGAGGGTAGTTTCCACAAAAGTGATTGTCAAGTCACATGAGATACTTTCAGATGCCACTACGAGCTATGCTAAGCTAATACATGTAGCCTGCAGTGACTGTTAATGAAGATCCGTTTCAAACGAACAGGCAACTGTTGCTCATTCAACCTTTCACTTTTTTTTTAGCAACATCTTAAATGAGGGTAGTTTCCACAAAAGTGATTGTCAAGTCACATGAGATACTTTCAGATGCTACCATGAGCTATGCTAAGCTAATACAGCTATCCTGCAGTGACTGTTAATGAGGAGCAGTTTCAAACGAACAGGCAATTGATGCTCATTCAACTTTTCACTTTTTTTCAGCAACATCTTAAATGAGGGTAGTTTCCACAAAAGTGATTGTCAAGTCACAAGAGATACTTTCAGATGCTACCATGAGCTATGCTAAGCTAATACATGTAGCCTGCAGTGACTGTTAATGAAGATCCGTTTCAAACGAACAGGCAACTGTTGCTCATTCAACCTTTCACTTTTTTTTTAGCAACATCTTAAATGAGGGTAGTTTCCACAAAAGTGATTGTCAAGTCACATGAGATACTTTCAGATGCTACCATGAGCTATGCTAAGCTAATACAGCTATCCTGCAGTGACTGTTAATGAGGAGCAGTTTCAAACGAACAGGCAACTGATGCTCATTCAACTTTTCACTTTTTTTCAGCAACATCTTAAATGAGGGTAGTTTCCACAAAAGTGATTGTCAAGTCACAAGAGATACTTTCAGATGCTACCATGAGCTATGCTAAGCTAATACATGTAGCCTGCAGTGACTGTTAATGAAGATCCGATTCAAACGAACAGGCAACTTTTGCTCATTCAACTTTTCACTTTTTTTTAGCAACATCTGAAATAAGGGTAGTTTCCACAAAAGTGATTGTCAAGTCACAAGAGATACTTTCAGATGCTACCATGAGCTATGCTAAGCTAATACATGTAGCCTGCAGTGACTGTTAAGGAAGATCCGTTTCAAACGAACAGGCAACTGTTGCTCATTCAACTTTTCACTTTTTTTTAGCAACATCTGAAATAAGGGTAGTTTCCACAAAAGTGATTGTCAAGTCACATGAGATACTTTCAGATGCCACCATGAGCTATGCTAAGCTAATACATGTAGCCTGCAGTGACTGTTAATGAAGATCCGTTTCAAACGAACAGGCAACTGTTGCTCATTCAACCTTTCACTTTTTTTTAGCAACATCTTAAATGAGGGTAGTTTCCACAGAAGTGATTGTCAAGTCACATGAGATACTTTCAGATGCTACCATGATCTATGCTAAGCTAATACAGCTTTCCTGCAGTGACTGTTAATGAGGAGCAGTTTCAAACGAACAGGCAACTGATGCTCATTCAACTCTTCACTTTTTTTCAGCAACATCTTAAATGAGGGTAGTTTCCACAAAAGTGATTGTCAAGTGACATGAGATACTTTCAGATGCTACCATGAGCTATGCTAAGCTAATACAGCTATCCTGCAATGACTGTTAAGGAAGATCCGTTTCAAACGAACAGGCAACTGTTGCTCATTCAACTTTTCACTTTTTTTTAGCAACATCTGAAATAAGGGTAGTTTCCACAAAAGTGATTGTCAAGTCACATGAGATACTTTCAGATGCCACCATGAGCTATGCTAAGCTAATACATGTAGCCTGCAGTGACTGTTAATGAAGATCCGTTTCAAATGAACAGGTAACTGATGCTCATTCAACTTTTCACTTTTTTTCAGCAACATCTTAAATGAGGGTAGTTTCCACAAAAGTGATTGTCAAGTCACAAGAGATACTTTCAGATGCTACCATGAGCTATGCTAAGCTAATACATGTAGCCTGCAGTGACTGTTAAGGAAGGTCCGTTTCAAACGAAACAGGCAACTGTTGCTCATTCAACTTTTCACTTTTTTTTAGCAACATCTGAAATAAGGGTAGTTTCCACAAAAGTGATTGTCAAGTCACATGAGATACTTTTAGATGCTACCATGAGCCATGCTAAGCTAATACATGTAGCCTGCAGTGACTGTTAATGAGGAGCAGTTTCAAATGAAAAGGTAACTGATGCTCATTCAACTTTTCACTTTTTTTCAGCAACATCTTAAATGAGGGTAGTTTCCACAAAAGTGATTGTCAAGTCACATGAGATACTTTCAGATGCTACCATGAGCTATGCTAAGCTAATACAGCTATCCTGCAGTGACTGTTAATGAGGAGCAGTTTCAAACGAACAGGCAACTGATGCTCATTCAACTTTTCACTTTTTTTCAGCAACATCTTAAATGAGGGTAGTTTCCACAAAAGTGATTGTCAAGTCACAAGAGATACTTTCAGATGCTACCATGAGCTATGCTTAGCTAATACATGTAGCCTGCAGTGTATGTTAATGAAGATCCGTTTCAAACGAACAGGCAACTGTTGCTCATTCAACTTTTCACTTTTTTTTAGCAACATCTGAAATAAGGGTAGTTTCCACAAAAGTGATTTTTCAAGTCACATGAGATACTTTTAGATGCTACCATGAGCCATGCTAAGCTAATACATGTAGCCTGCAGTGACTGTTAATGAGGAGCAGTTTCAAATGAAAAGGTAACTGATGCTCATTCAACTTTTCACTTTTTTTCAGCAACATCTTAAATGAGGGTAGTTTCCACAAAAGTGATTGTCAAGTCACATGAGATACTTTCAGATGCTACCATGAGCTATGCTAAGCTAATACAGCTATCCTGCAGTGACTGTTAATGAGGAGCAGTTTCAAACGAACAGGCAACTGATGCTCATTCAACTTTTCACTTTTTTTCAGCAACATCTTAAATGAGGGTAGTTTCCACAAAAGTGATTGTCAAGTCACAAGAGATACTTTCAGATGCTACCATGAGCTATGCTTAGCTAATACATGTAGCCTGCAGTGTATGTTAATGAAGATCCGTTTCAAACGAACAGGCAACTGTTGCTCATTCAACTTTTCACTTTTTTTTAGCAACATCTGAAATAAGGGTAGTTTCCACAAAAGTGATTTTTCAAGTCACATGAGATACTTTTAGATGCTACCATGAGCCATGCTAAGCTAATACATGTAGCCTGCAGTGACTGTTAATGAAGAGCCGTTTCAAACGAACAGGCAACTTTTGCTCATTCAAATTTTCACTTATGAAACATAGAGAGCTGAAAGTGGAGAATGTGGGCGTCGATCCCACTACCTCTCACATGCTAAGCGAGCGCTCTACCATTTGAGCTAATTCCCCTCAAAAAGGCAGATAAAAAAACTAGATAGAAACCAGGCACCCCAAGAAATGAGGGTAGTTTCCACAAAAGTGATTGTCAAGTCACATGAGATACTTTCAGATGCCACCATGAGCTATGCCAAGCTAATACATGTAGCCTGTAGTGACTGTTAATGAAGATCCGTTTCAAACGAACAGGCAACTGTTGCTCATTCAACCTTTCACTTTTTTAGCAACATCTTTAATGAGGGTAGTTTCCACAAAAGTCATTGTCAAGTCACAAGAGATACTTTTAGATGCTACCATGAGCTATGCTAAGCTAATACATGTAGCCTGCAGTGACTGTTAAGGAAGATCCGTTTCAAACGAACAGGCAACTGTTGCTCATTCAACTTTTCACTTTTTTTTAGCAACATCTGAAATAAGGGTAGTTTCCACAAAAGTGATTGTCAAGTCACATGAGATACTTTTAGATGCTACCATGAGCCATGCTAAGCTAATACATGTAGCCTGCAGTGACTGTTAATGAAGAGCCGTTTCAACCGAACAGGCAACTGTTGCTCATTCAAATTTTCACTTATGAAACATAAAGAGCTGAAAGTGGAGAATGTGGGCGTCGATCCCACTACCTCTCACATGCTAAGCGAGCGCTCTACCATTTGAGCTAATTCCCCTCAAAAAGGCAGATAAAAAAACTAGATAGAAACCAGGCACCCCAAGAAATGAGGGTAGTTTCCACAAAAGTGATTGTCAAGTCACATGAGATACTTTCAGATGCCACCATGAGCTATGCTAAGCTAATACATGTAGCCTGCAGTGACTGTTAATGAAGATCCGTTTCAAACGAACAGGTAACTGATGCTCATTCAACTTTTCACTTTTTTTCAGCAACATCTTAAATGAGGGTAGTTTCCACAAAAGTGATTGTCAAGTCACAAGAGATACTTTCAGATGCTACCATGAGCTATGCTAAGCTAATACATGTAGCCTGCAGTGACTGTTAAGGAAGGTCCGTTTCAAACGAAACAGGCAACTGTTGCTCATTCAACTTTTCACTTTTTTTTAGCAACATCTGAAATAAGGGTAGTTTCCACAAAAGTGATTGTCAAGTCACATGAGATACTTTTAGATGCTACCATGAGCCATGCTAAGCTAATACATGTAGCCTGCAGTGACTGTTAATGAAGAGCCGTTTCAAACGAACAGGCAACTGTTGCTCATTCGAATTTTCACTTATGAAACATAAAGAGCTGAAAGTGGAGAATGTGGGCGTCGATCCCACTACCTCTCACATGCTAAGCGAGCGCTCTACCATTTGAGCTAATTCCCCTCAAAAAGGCAGATAAAAAAACTAGATAGAAACCAGGCACCCCAAGAAATGAGGGTAGTTTCCACAAAAGTGATTGTCAAGTCACATGAGATACTTTCAGATGCTACCATGAGCTATGCTAAGCTAATACAGCTATCCTGCAGTGACTGTTAATGAGGAGCAGTTTCAAACGAACAGGCAACTGATGCTCATTCAACTTTTCACTTTTTTTCAGCAACATCTTAAATGAGGGTAGTTTCCACAAAAGTGATTGTCAAGTCACAAGAGATACTTTCAGATGCTACCATGAGCTATGCTAAGATAATACATGTAGCCTGCAGTGACTGTTAATGAAGATCCGTTTCAAACGAACAGGCAACTGTTGCTCATTCAACCTTTCACTTTTTTTTAGCAACATCTTAAATGAGGGTAGTTTCCACAAAAGTGATTGTCAAGTCACATGAGATACTTTCAGATGCTACCATGAGCTATGCTAAGCTAATACAGCTATCCTGCAGTGACTGTTAATGAGGAGCAGTTTCAAACGAAAAGGCAACTGATGCTCATTCAACTTTTCACTTTTTTTCAGCAACATCTTAAATGAGGGTAGTTTCCACAAAAGTGATTGTCAAGTCACAAGAGATACTTTCAGATGCTACCATGAGCTATGCTAAGCTAATACATGTAGCCTGCAGTGACTGTTAAGGAAGATCCGTTTCAAACGAACAGGCAACTGTTGCTCATTCAACTTTTCACTTTTTTTTAGCAACATCTGAAATAAGGGTAGTTTCCACAAAAGTGATTGTCAAGTCACATGAGATACTTTTAGATGCTACCACGAGCCATGCAAAGCTAATACATGTAGCCTGCAGTGACTGTTAATGAAGAGCCGTTTCAAACGAACAGGCAACTGTTGCTCATTCAAATTTTCACTTATGAAACATAAAGAGCTGAAAGTGGAGAATGTGGGCGTCGATCCCACTACCTCTCACATGCTAAGCGAGCGCTCTACCATTTGAGCTAATTCCCCTCAAAAAGGCAGATAAAAAAACTAGATAGAAACCAGGCACCCCAAGAAATGAGGGTAGTTTCCACAAAAGTGATTGTCAAGTCACATGAAATACTTTCGGATGCCACCATGAGCTATGCCAATCTAATACACGTAGCCTGCAGTGACTGTTAATGAAGATCCGTTTCAAACGAACAGGCAACTGTTGCTCATTCAACCTTTCACTTATGAAACATAAAGAGCTGAAAGTGGAGAATGTGGGCGTCGATCCCACTACCTCTCACATGCTAAGCGAGCGCTCTACCATTTGAGCTAATTCCCCTCAAAAAGCCAGATAAAAAAACTAGATAGAAACCAGGCACCCCAAGAAATGAGGGTAGTTTCCACAAAAGTGATTGTCAAGTCACATGAGATACTTTCAGATGCCACTACGAGCTATGCTAAGCTAATACATGTAGCCTGCAGTGACTGTTAATGAAGATCCGTTTCAAACGAACAGGCAACTGTTGCTCATTCAACCTTTCACTTTTTTTTTAGCAACATCTTAAATGAGGGTAGTTTCCACAAAAGTGATTGTCAAGTCACATGAGATACTTTCAGATGCTACCATGAGCTATGCTAAGCTAATACAGCTATCCTGCAGTGACTGTTAATGAGGAGCAGTTTCAAACGAACAGGCAATTGATGCTCATTCAACTTTTCACTTTTTTTCAGCAACATCTTAAATGAGGGTAGTTTCCACAAAAGTGATTGTCAAGTCACAAGAGATACTTTCAGATGCTACCATGAGCTATGCTAAGCTAATACATGTAGCCTGCAGTGACTGTTAATGAAGATCCGTTTCAAACGAACAGGCAACTGTTGCTCATTCAACCTTTCACTTTTTTTTTAGCAACATCTTAAATGAGGGTAGTTTCCACAAAAGTGATTGTCAAGTCACATGAGATACTTTCAGATGCTACCATGAGCTATGCTAAGCTAATACAGCTATCCTGCAGTGACTGTTAATGAGGAGCAGTTTCAAACGAACAGGCAACTGATGCTCATTCAACTTTTCACTTTTTTTCAGCAACATCTTAAATGAGGGTAGTTTCCACAAAAGTGATTGTCAAGTCACAAGAGATACTTTCAGATGCTACCATGAGCTATGCTAAGCTAATACATGTAGCCTGCAGTGACTGTTAAGGAAGATCCGTTTCAAACGAACAGGCAACTGTTGCTCATTCAACTTTTCACTTTTTTTTAGCAACATCTGAAATAAGGGTAGTTTCCACAAAAGTGATTGTCAAGTCACATGAGATACTTTCAGATGCCACCATGAGCTATGCTAAGCTAATACATGTAACCTGCAGTGACTGTTAATGAAGATCCGTTTCAAACGAACAGGCAACTGTTGCTCATTCAACCTTTCACTTTTTTTTAGCAACATCTTAAATGAGGGTAGTTTCCACAGAAGTGATTGTCAAGTCACATGAGATACTTTCAGATGCTACCATGATCTATGCTAAGCTAATACAGCTATCCTGCAGTGACTGTTAATGAGGAGCAGTTTCAAACGAACAGGCAACTGATGCTCATTCAACTCTTCACTTTTTTTCAGCAACATCTTAAATGAGGGTAGTTTCCACAAAAGTGATTGTCAAGTGACATGAGATACTTTCAGATGCTACCATGAGCTATGCTAAGCTAATACAGCTATCCTGCAATGACTGTTAAGGAAGATCCGTTTCAAACGAACAGGCAACTGTTGCTCATTCAACTTTTCACTTTTTTTTAGCAACATCTGAAATAAGGGTAGTTTCCACAAAAGTGATTGTCAAGTCACATGAGATACTTTCAGATGCCACCATGAGCTATGCTAAGCTAATACATGTAGCCTGCAGTGACTGTTAATGAAGATCCGTTTCAAATGAACAGGTAACTGATGCTCATTCAACTTTTCACTTTTTTTCAGCAACATCTTAAATGAGGGTAGTTTCCACAAAAGTGATTGTCAAGTCACAAGAGATACTTTCAGATGCTACCATGAGCTATGCTAAGCTAATACATGTAGCCTGCAGTGACTGTTAAGGAAGGTCCGTTTCAAACGAAACAGGCAACTGTTGCTCATTCAACTTTTCACTTTTTTTTAGCAACATCTGAAATAAGGGTAGTTTCCACAAAAGTGATTGTCAAGTCACATGAGATACTTTTAGATGCTACCATGAGCCATGCTAAGCTAATACATGTAGCCTGCAGTGACTGTTAATGAGGAGCAGTTTCAAATGAAAAGGTAACTGATGCTCATTCAACTTTTCACTTTTTTTCAGCAACATCTTAAATGAGGGTAGTTTCCACAAAAGTGATTGTCAAGTCACATGAGATACTTTCAGATGCTACCATGAGCTATGCTAAGCTAATACAGCTATCCTGCAGTGACTGTTAATGAGGAGCAGTTTCAAACGAACAGGCAACTGATGCTCATTCAACTTTTCACTTTTTTTCAGCAACATCTTAAATGAGGGTAGTTTCCACAAAAGTGATTGTCAAGTCACAAGAGATACTTTCAGATGCTACCATGAGCTATGCTTAGCTAATACATGTAGCCTGCAGTGTATGTTAATGAAGATCCGTTTCAAACGAACAGGCAACTGTTGCTCATTCAACTTTTCACTTTTTTTTAGCAACATCTGAAATAAGGGTAGTTTCCACAAAAGTGATTTTTCAAGTCACATGAGATACTTTTAGATGCTACCATGAGCCATGCTAAGCTAATACATGTAGCCTGCAGTGACTGTTAATGAAGAGCCGTTTCAAACGAACAGGCAACTTTTGCTCATTCAAATTTTCACTTATGAAACATAGAGAGCTGAAAGTGGAGAATGTGGGCGTCGATCCCACTACCTCTCACATGCTAAGCGAGCGCTCTACCATTTGAGCTAATTCCCCTCAAAAAGGCAGATAAAAAAACTAGATAGAAACCAGGCACCCCAAGAAATGAGGGTAGTTTCCACAAAAGTGATTGTCAAGTCACATGAGATACTTTCAGATGCCACCATGAGCTATGCCAAGCTAATACATGTAGCCTGTAGTGACTGTTAATGAAGATCCGTTTCAAACGAACAGGCAACTGTTGCTCATTCAACCTTTCACTTTTTTAGCAACATCTTTAATGAGGGTAGTTTCCACAAAAGTCATTGTCAAGTCACAAGAGATACTTTTAGATGCTACCATGAGCTATGCTAAGCTAATACATGTAGCCTGCAGTGACTGTTAAGGAAGATCCGTTTCAAACGAACAGGCAACTGTTGCTCATTCAACTTTTCACTTTTTTTTAGCAACATCTGAAATAAGGGTAGTTTCCACAAAAGTGATTGTCAAGTCACATGAGATACTTTTAGATGCTACCATGAGCCATGCTAAGCTAATACATGTAGCCTGCAGTGACTGTTAATGAAGAGCCGTTTCAACCGAACAGGCAACTGTTGCTCATTCAAATTTTCACTTATGAAACATAAAGAGCTGAAAGTGGAGAATGTGGGCGTCGATCCCACTACCTCTCACATGCTAAGCGAGCGCTCTACCATTTGAGCTAATTCCCCTCAAAAAGGCAGATAAAAAAACTAGATAGAAACCAGGCACCCCAAGAAATGAGGGTAGTTTCCACAAAAGTGATTGTCAAGTCACATGAGATACTTTCAGATGCCACCATGAGCTATGCTAAGCTAATACATGTAGCCTGCAGTGACTGTTAATGAAGATCCGTTTCAAACGAACAGGTAACTGATGCTCATTCAACTTTTCACTTTTTTTCAGCAACATCTTAAATGAGGGTAGTTTCCACAAAAGTGATTGTCAAGTCACAAGAGATACTTTCAGATGCTACCATGAGCTATGCTAAGCTAATACATGTAGCCTGCAGTGACTGTTAAGGAAGGTCCGTTTCAAACGAAACAGGCAACTGTTGCTCATTCAACTTTTCACTTTTTTTTAGCAACATCTGAAATAAGGGTAGTTTCCACAAAAGTGATTGTCAAGTCACATGAGATACTTTTAGATGCTACCATGAGCCATGCTAAGCTAATACATGTAGCCTGCAGTGACTGTTAATGAAGAGCCGTTTCAAACGAACAGGCAACTGTTGCTCATTCGAATTTTCACTTATGAAACATAAAGAGCTGAAAGTGGAGAATGTGGGCGTCGATCCCACTACCTCTCACATGCTAAGCGAGCGCTCTACCATTTGAGCTAATTCCCCTCAAAAAGGCAGATAAAAAAACTAGATAGAAACCAGGCACCCCAAGAAATGAGGGTAGTTTCCACAAAAGTGATTGTCAAGTCACATGAGATACTTTCAGATGCTACCATGAGCTATGCTAAGCTAATACAGCTATCCTGCAGTGACTGTTAATGAGGAGCAGTTTCAAACGAACAGGCAACTGATGCTCATTCAACTTTTCACTTTTTTTCAGCAACATCTTAAATGAGGGTAGTTTCCACAAAAGTGATTGTCAAGTCACAAGAGATACTTTCAGATGCTACCATGAGCTATGCTAAGATAATACATGTAGCCTGCAGTGACTGTTAATGAAGATCTGTTTCAAACGAACAGGCAACTGTTGCTCATTCAACCTTTCACTTTTTTTTAGCAACATCTTAAATGAGGGTAGTTTCCACAAAAGTGATTGTCAAGTCACATGAGATACTTTCAGATGCTACCATGAGCTATGCTAAGCTAATACAGCTATCCTGCAGTGACTGTTAATGAGGAGCAGTTTCAAACGAAAAGGCAACTGATGCTCATTCAACTTTTCACTTTTTTTCAGCAACATCTTAAATGAGGGTAGTTTCCACAAAAGTGATTGTCAAGTCACAAGAGATACTTTCAGATGCTACCATGAGCTATGCTAAGCTAATACATGTAGCCTGCAGTGACTGTTAAGGAAGATCCGTTTCAAACGAACAGGCAACTGTTGCTCATTCAACTTTTCACTTTTTTTTAGCAACATCTGAAATAAGGGTAGTTTCCACAAAAGTGATTGTCAAGTCACATGAGATACTTTTAGATGCTACCACGAGCCATGCAAAGCTAATACATGTAGCCTGCAGTGACTGTTAATGAAGAGCCGTTTCAAACGAACAGGCAACTGTTGCTCATTCAAATTTTCACTTATGAAACATAAAGAGCTGAAAGTGGAGAATGTGGGCGTCGATCCCACTACCTCTCACATGCTAAGCGAGCGCTCTACCATTTGAGCTAATTCCCCTCAAAAAGGCAGATAAAAAAACTAGATAGAAACCAGGCACCCCAAGAAATGAGGGTAGTTTCCACAAAAGTGATTGTCAAGTCACATGAAATACTTTCAGATGCCACCATGAGCTATGCTAAGCTAATACATGTAGCCTGCAGTGACTGTTAATGAAGATCCGTTTCAAACGAACAGGCAACTGTTGCTCATTCAACCTTTCACTTTTTTAGCAACATCTTTAATGAGGGTAGTTTCCACAAAAGTCATTGTCAAGTCACAAGAGATACTTTTAGATGCTACCATGAGCTATGCTAAGCTAATACATGTAGCCTGCAGTGACTGTTAAGGAAGATCCGTTTCAAACGAACAGGCAACTGTTGCTCATTCAACTTTTCACTTTTTTTTAGCAACATCTGAAATAAGGGTAGTTTCCACAAAAGTGATTGTCAAGTCACATGAGATACTTTCAGATGCCACCATGAGCTATGCTAAGCTAATACATGTAGCCTGCAGTGACTGTTAATGAAGATCCGTTTCAAATGAACAGGTAACTGATGCTCATTCAACTTTTCACTTTTTTTCAGCAACATCTTAAATGAGGGTAGTTTCCACAAAAGTGATTGTCAAGTCACAAGAGATACTTTCAGATGCTACCATGAGCTATGCTAAGCTAATATATGTAGCCTGCAGTGACTGTTAAGGAAGGTCCGTTTCAAACGAAACAGGCAACTGTTGCTCATTCAACTTTTCACTTTTTTTTAGCAACATCTGAAATAAGGGTAGTTTCCACAAAAGTGATTGTCAAGTCACATGAGATACTTTTAGATGCTACCATGAGCCATGCTAAGCTAATACATGTAGCCTGCAGTGACTGTTAATGAGGAGCAGTTTCAAATGAAAAGGTAACTGATGCTCATTCAACTTTTCACTTTTTTTCAGCAACATCTTAAATGAGGGTAGTTTCCACAAAAGTGATTGTCAAGTCACATGAGATACTTTCAGATGCTACCATGAGCTATGCTAAGCTAATACAGCTATCCTGCAGTGACTGTTAATGAGGAGCAGTTTCAAACGAACAGGCAACTGATGCTCATTCAACTTTTCACTTTTTTTCAGCAACATCTTAAATGAGGGTAGTTTCCACAAAAGTGATTGTCAAGTCACAAGAGATACTTTCAGATGCTACCATGAGCTATGCTAAGATAATACATGTAGCCTGCAGTGACTGTTAATGAAGATCCGTTTCAAACGAACAGGCAACTGTTGCTCATTCAACCTTTCACTTTTTTTTAGCAACATCTTAAATGAGGGTAGTTTCCACAAAAGTGATTGTCAAGTCACATGAGATACTTTCAGATGCTACCATGAGCTATGCTAAGCTAATACAGCTATCCTGCAGTGACTGTTAATGAGGAGCAGTTTCAAACGAAAAGGCAACTGATGCTCATTCAACTTTTCACTTTTTTTCAGCAACATCTTAAATGAGGGTAGTTTCCACAAAAGTGATTGTCAAGTCACAAGAGATACTTTCAGATGCTACCATGAGCTATGCTAAGCTAATACATGTAGCCTGCAGTGACTGTTAAGGAAGATCCGTTTCAAACGAACAGGCAACTGTTGCTCATTCAACTTTTCACTTTTTTTTAGCAACATCTGAAATAAGGGTAGTTTCCACAAAAGTGATTGTCAAGTCACATGAGATACTTTTAGATGCTACCACGAGCCATGCAAAGCTAATACATGTAGCCTGCAGTGACTGTTAATGAAGAGCCGTTTCAAACGAACAGGCAACTGTTGCTCATTCAAATTTTCACTTATGAAACATAAAGAGCTGAAAGTGGAGAATGTGGGCGTCGATCCCACTACCTCTCACATGCTAAGCGAGCGCTCTACCATTTGAGCTAATTCCCCTCAAAAAGGCAGATAAAAAAACTAGATAGAAACCAGGCACCCCAAGAAATGAGGGTAGTTTCCACAAAAGTGATTGTCAAGTCACATGAAATACTTTCGGATGCCACCATGAGCTATGCCAAGCTAATACACGTAGCCTGCAGTGACTGTTAATGAAGATCCGTTTCAAACGAACAGGCAACTGTTGCTCATTCAACCTTTCACTTATGAAACATAAAGAGCTGAAAGTGGAGAATGTGGGCGTCGATCCCACTACCTCTCACATGCTAAGCGAGCGCTCTACCATTTGAGCTAATTCCCCTCAAAAAGCCAGATAAAAAAACTAGATAGAAACCAGGCACCCCAAGAAATGAGGGTAGTTTCCACAAAAGTGATTGTCAAGTCACATGAGATACTTTCAGATGCCACTACGAGCTATGCTAAGCTAATACATGTAGCCTGCAGTGACTGTTAATAAAGATCCGTTTCAAACGAACAGGCAACTGTTGCTCATTCAACCTTTCACTTTTTTTTTAGCAACATCTTAAATGAGGGTAGTTTCCACAAAAGTGATTGTCAAGTCACATGAGATACTTTCAGATGCTACCATGAGCTATGCTAAGCTAATACAGCTATCCTGCAGTGACTGTTAATGAGGAGCAGTTTCAAACGAACAGGCAATTGATGCTCATTCAACTTTTCACTTTTTTTCAGCAACATCTTAAATGAGGGTAGTTTCCACAAAAGTGATTGTCAAGTCACAAGAGATACTTTCAGATGCTACCATGAGCTATGCTAAGCTAATACATGTAGCCTGCAGTGACTGTTAATGAAGATCCGTTTCAAATGAACAGGCAACTGTTGCTCATTCAACCTTTCACTTTTTTTTTAGAAACATCTTAAATGAGGGTAGTTTCCACAAAAGTGATTGTCAAGTCACATGAGATACTTTCAGATGCTACCATGAGCTATGCTAAGCTAATACAGCTATCCTGCAGTGACTGTTAATGAGGAGCAGTTTCAAACGAACAGGCAACTGATGCTCATTCAACTTTTCACTTTTTTTCAGCAACATCTTAAATGAGGGTAGTTTCCACAAAAGTGATTGTCAAGTCACAAGAGATACTTTCAGATGCTACCATGAGCTATGCTAAGCTAATACATGTAGCCTGCAGTGACTGTTAATGAAGATCCGATTCAAACGAACAGGCAACTGTTGCTCATTCAACTTTTCACTTTTTTTTAGCAACATCTGAAATAAGGGTAGTTTCCACAAAAGTGATTGTCAAGTCACAAGAGATACTTTCAGATGCTACCATGAGCTATGCTAAGCTAATACATGTAGCCTGCAGTGACTGTTAAGGAAGATCCGTTTCAAACGAACAGGCAACTGTTGCTCATTCAACTTTTCACTTTTTTTTTAGCAACATCTGAAATAAGGGTAGTTTCCACAAAAGTGATTGTCAAGTCACATGAGATACTTTCAGATGCCACCATGAGCTATGCTAAGCTAATACATGTAGCCTGCAGTGACTGTTAATGAAGATCCGTTTCAAACGAACAGGCAACTGTTGCTCATTCAACCTTTCACTTTTTTTTAGCAACATCTTAAATGAGGGTAGTTTCCACAGAAGTGATTGTCAAGTCACATGAGATACTTTCAGATGCTACCATGATCTATGCTAAGCTAATACAGCTATCCTGCAGTGACTGTTAATGAGGAGCAGTTTCAAACGAACAGGCAACTGATGCTCATTCAACCCTTCACTTTTTTTCAGCAACATCTTAAATGAGGGTAGTTTCCACAAAAGTGATTGTCAAGTGACATGAGATACTTTCAGATGCTACCATGAGCTATGCTAAGCTAATACAGCTATCCTGCAATGACTGTTAAGGAAGATCCGTTTCAAACGAACAGGCAACTGTTGCTCATTCAACTTTTCACTTTTTTTTAGCAACATCTGAAATAAGGGTAGTTTCCACAAAAGTGATTGTCAAGTCACATGAGATACTTTCAGATGCCACCATGAGCTATGCTAAGCTAATACATGTAGCCTGCAGTGACTGTTAATGAAGATCCGTTTCAAATGAACAGGTAACTGATGCTCATTCAACTTTTCACTTTTTTTCAGCAACATCTTAAATGAGGGTAGTTTCCACAAAAGTGATTGTCAAGTCACAAGAGATACTTTCAGATGCTACCATGAGCTATGCTAAGCTAATACATGTAGCCTGCAGTGACTGTTAAGGAAGGTCCGTTTCAAACGAAACAGGCAACTGTTGCTCATTCAACTTTTCACTTTTTTTTAGCAACATCTGAAATAAGGGTAGTTTCCACAAAAGTGATTGTCAAGTCACATGAGATACTTTTAGATGCTACCATGAGCCATGCTAAGCTAATACATGTAGCCTGCAGTGACTGTTAATGAGGAGCAGTTTCAAATGAAAAGGTAACTGATGCTCATTCAACTTTTCACTTTTTTTCAGCAACATCTTAAATGAGGGTAGTTTCCACAAAAGTGATTGTCAAGTCACATGAGATACTTTCAGATGCTACCATGAGCTATGCTAAGCTAATACAGCTATCCTGCAGTGACTGTTAATGAGGAGCAGTTTCAAACGAACAGGCAACTGATGCTCATTCAACTTTTCACTTTTTTTCAGCAACATCTTAAATGAGGGTAGTTTCCACAAAAGTGATTGTCAAGTCACAAGAGATACTTTCAGATGCTACCATGAGCTATGCTTAGCTAATACATGTAGCCTGCAGTGTATGTTAATGAAGATCCGTTTCAAACGAACAGGCAACTGTTGCTCATTCAACTTTTCACTTTTTTTTAGCAACATCTGAAATAAGGGTAGTTTCCACAAAAGTGATTTTTCAAGTCACATGAGATACTTTTAGATGCTACCATGAGCCATGCTAAGCTAATACATGTAGCCTGCAGTGACTGTTAATGAAGAGCCGTTTCAAACGAACAGGCAACTTTTGCTCATTCAAATTTTCACTTATGAAACATAGAGAGCTGAAAGTGGAGAATGTGGGCGTCGATCCCACTACCTCTCACATGCTAAGCGAGCGCTCTACCATTTGAGCTAATTCCCCTCAAAAAGGCAGATAAAAAAACTAGATAGAAACCAGGCACCCCAAGAAATGAGGGTAGTTTCCACAAAAGTGATTGTCAAGTCACATGAGATACTTTCAGATGCCACCATGAGCTATGCCAAGCTAATACATGTAGCCTGTAGTGACTGTTAATGAAGATCCGTTTCAAACGAACAGGCAACTGTTGCTCATTCAACCTTTCACTTTTTTAGCAACATCTTTAATGAGGGTAGTTTCCACAAAAGTCATTGTCAAGTCACAAGAGATACTTTTAGATGCTACCATGAGCTATGCTAAGCTAATACATGTAGCCTGCAGTGACTGTTAAGGAAGATCCGTTTCAAACGAACAGGCAACTGTTGCTCATTCAACTTTTCACTTTTTTTTAGCAACATCTGAAATAAGGGTAGTTTCCACAAAAGTGATTGTCAAGTCACATGAGATACTTTTAGATGCTACCATGAGCCATGCTAAGCTAATACATGTAGCCTGCAGTGACTGTTAATGAAGAGCCGTTTCAACCGAACAGGCAACTGTTGCTCATTCAAATTTTCACTTATGAAACATAAAGAGCTGAAAGTGGAGAATGTGGGCGTCGATCCCACTACCTCTCACATGCTAAGCGAGCGCTCTACCATTTGAGCTAATTCCCCTCAAAAAGGCAGATAAAAAAACTAGATAGAAACCAGGCACCCCAAGAAATGAGGGTAGTTTCCACAAAAGTGATTGTCAAGTCACATGAGATACTTTCAGATGCCACCATGAGCTATGCTAAGCTAATACATGTAGCCTGCAGTGACTGTTAATGAAGATCCGTTTCAAACGAACAGGTAACTGATGCTCATTCAACTTTTCACTTTTTTTCAGCAACATCTTAAATGAGGGTAGTTTCCACAAAAGTGATTGTCAAGTCACAAGAGATACTTTCAGATGCTACCATGAGCTATGCTAAGCTAATACATGTAGCCTGCAGTGACTGTTAAGGAAGGTCCGTTTCAAACGAAACAGGCAACTGTTGCTCATTCAACTTTTCACTTTTTTTTAGCAACATCTGAAATAAGGGTAGTTTCCACAAAAGTGATTGTCAAGTCACATGAGATACTTTTAGATGCTACCATGAGCCATGCTAAGCTAATACATGTAGCCTGCAGTGACTGTTAATGAAGAGCCGTTTCAAACGAACAGGCAACTGTTGCTCATTCGAATTTTCACTTATGAAACATAAAGAGCTGAAAGTGGAGAATGTGGGCGTCGATCCCACTACCTCTCACATGCTAAGCGAGCGCTCTACCATTTGAGCTAATTCCCCTCAAAAAGGCAGATAAAAAAACTAGATAGAAACCAGGCACCCCAAGAAATGAGGGTAGTTTCCACAAAAGTGATTGTCAAGTCACATGAGATACTTTCAGATGCTACCATGAGCTATGCTAAGCTAATACAGCTATCCTGCAGTGACTGTTAATGAGGAGCAGTTTCAAACGAACAGGCAACTGATGCTCATTCAACTTTTCACTTTTTTTCAGCAACATCTTAAATGAGGGTAGTTTCCACAAAAGTGATTGTCAAGTCACAAGAGATACTTTCAGATGCTACCATGAGCTATGCTAAGATAATACATGTAGCCTGCAGTGACTCTTAATGAAGATCCGTTTCAAACGAACAGGCAACTGTTGCTCATTCAACCTTTCACTTTTTTTTAGCAACATCTTAAATGAGGGTAGTTTCCACAAAAGTGATTGTCAAGTCACATGAGATACTTTCAGATGCTACCATGAGCTATGCTAAGCTAATACAGCTATCCTGCAGTGACTGTTAATGAGGAGCAGTTTCAAACGAAAAGGCAACTGATGCTCATTCAACTTTTCACTTTTTTTCAGCAACATCTTAAATGAGGGTAGTTTCCACAAAAGTGATTGTCAAGTCACAAGAGATACTTTCAGATGCTACCATGAGCTATGCTAAGCTAATACATGTAGCCTGCAGTGACTGTTAAGGAAGATCCGTTTCAAACGAACAGGCAACTGTTGCTCATTCAACTTTTCACTTTTTTTTAGCAACATCTGAAATAAGGGTAGTTTCCACAAAAGTGATTGTCAAGTCACATGAGATACTTTTAGATGCTACCACGAGCCATGCAAAGCTAATACATGTAGCCTGCAGTGACTGTTAATGAAGAGCCGTTTCAAACGAACAGGCAACTGTTGCTCATTCAAATTTTCACTTATGAAACATAAAGAGCTGAAAGTGGAGAATGTGGGCGTCGATCCCACTACCTCTCACATGCTAAGCGAGCGCTCTACCATTTGAGCTAATTCCCCTCAAAAAGGCAGATAAAAAAACTAGATAGAAACCAGGCACCCCAAGAAATGAGGGTAGTTTCCACAAAAGTGATTGTCAAGTCACATGAAATACTTTCGGATGCCACCATGAGCTATGCCAAGCTAATACACGTAGCCTGCAGTGACTGTTAATGAAGATCCGTTTCAAACGAACAGGCAACTGTTGCTCATTCAACCTTTCACTTATGAAACATAAAGAGCTGAAAGTGGAGAATGTGGGCGTCGATCCCACTACCTCTCACATGCTAAGCGAGCGCTCTACCATTTGAGCTAATTCCCCTCAAAAAGCCAGATAAAAAAACTAGATAGAAACCAGGCACCCCAAGAAATGAGGGTAGTTTCCACAAAAGTGATTGTCAAGTCACATGAGATACTTTCAGATGCCACTACGAGCTATGCTAAGCTAATACATGTAGCCTGCAGTGACTGTTAATGAAGATCCGTTTCAAACGAACAGGCAACTGTTGCTCATTCAACCTTTCACTTTTTTTTTAGCAACATCTTAAATGAGGGTAGTTTCCACAAAAGTGATTGTCAAGTCACATGAGATACTTTCAGATGCTACCATGAGCTATGCTAAGCTAATACAGCTATCCTGCAGTGACTGTTAATGAGGAGCAGTTTCAAACGAACAGGCAATTGATGCTCATTCAACTTTTCACTTTTTTTCAGCAACATCTTAAATGAGGGTAGTTTCCACAAAAGTGATTGTCAAGTCACAAGAGATACTTTCAGATGCTACCATGAGCTATGCTAAGCTAATACATGTAGCCTGCAGTGACTGTTAATGAAGATCCGTTTCAAACGAACAGGCAACTGTTGCTCATTCAACCTTTCACTTTTTTTTTAGCAACATCTTAAATGAGGGTAGTTTCCACAAAAGTGATTGTCAAGTCACATGAGATACTTTCAGATGCTACCATGAGCTATGCTAAGCTAATACAGCTATCCTGCAGTGACTGTTAATGAGGAGCAGTTTCAAACGAACAGGCAACTGATGCTCATTCAACTTTTCACTTTTTTTCAGCAACATCTTAAATGAGGGTAGTTTCCACAAAAGTGATTGTCAAGTCACAAGAGATACTTTCAGATGCTACCATGAGCTATGCTAAGCTAATACATGTAGCCTGCAGTGACTGTTAATGAAGATCCGATTCAAACGAACAGGCAACTGTTGCTCATTCAACTTTTCACTTTTTTTTAGCAACATCTGAAATAAGGGTAGTTTCCACAAAAGTGATTGTCAAGTCACAAGAGATACTTTCAGATGCTACCATGAGCTATGCTAAGCTAATACATGTAGCCTGCAGTGACTGTTAAGGAAGATCCGTTTCAAACGAACAGGCAACTGTTGCTCATTCAACTTTTCACTTTTTTTTAGCAACATCTGAAATAAGGGTAGTTTCCACAAAAGTGATTGTCAAGTCACATGAGATACTTTCAGATGCTACCATGATCTATGCTAAGCTAATACAGCTATCCTGCAGTGACTGTTAATGAGGAGCAGTTTCAAACGAACAGGCAACTGATGCTCATTCAACTCTTCACTTTTTTTCAGCAACATCTTAAATGAGGGTAGTTTCCACAAAAGTGATTGTCAAGTGACATGAGATACTTTCAGATGCTACCATGAGCTATGCTAAGCTAATACAGCTATCCTGCAATGACTGTTAAGGAAGATCCGTTTCAAACGAACAGGCAACTGTTGCTCATTCAACTTTTCACTTTTTTTTAGCAACATCTGAAATAAGGGTAGTTTCCACAAAAGTGATTGTCAAGTCACATGAGATACTTTCAGATGCCACCATGAGCTATGCTAAGCTAATACATGTAGCCTGCAGTGACTGTTAATGAAGATCCGTTTCAAATGAACAGGTAACTGATGCTCATTCAACTTTTCACTTTTTTTCAGCAACATCTTAAATGAGGGTAGTTTCCACAAAAGTGATTGTCAAGTCACAAGAGATACTTTCAGATGCTACCATGAGCTATGCTAAGCTAATACATGTAGCCTGCAGTGACTGTTAAGGAAGGTCCGTTTCAAACGAAACAGGCAACTGTTGCTCATTCAACTTTTCACTTTTTTTTAGCAACATCTGAAATAAGGGTAGTTTCCACAAAAGTGATTGTCAAGTCACATGAGATACTTTTAGATGCTACCATGAGCCATGCTAAGCTAATACATGTAGCCTGCAGTGACTGTTAATGAGGAGCAGTTTCAAATGAAAAGGTAACTGATGCTCATTCAACTTTTCACTTTTTTTCAGCAACATCTTAAATGAGGGTAGTTTCCACAAAAGTGATTGTCAAGTCACATGAGATACTTTCAGATGCTACCATCAGCTATGCTAAGCTAATACAGCTATCCTGCAGTGACTGTTAATGAGGAGCAGTTTCAAACGAACAGGCAACTGATGCTCATTCAACTTTTCACTTTTTTTCAGCAACATCTTAAATGAGGGTAGTTTCCACAAAAGTGATTGTCAAGTCACAAGAGATACTTTCAGATGCTACCATGAGCTATGCTTAGCTAATACATGTAGCCTGCAGTGTATGTTAATGAAGATCCGTTTCAAACGAACAGGCAACTGTTGCTCATTCAACTTTTCACTTTTTTTTAGCAACATCTGAAATAAGGGTAGTTTCCACAAAAGTGATTTTTCAAGTCACATGAGATACTTTTAGATGCTACCATGAGCCATGCTAAGCTAATACATGTAGCCTGCAGTGACTGTTAATGAAGAGCCGTTTCAAACGAACAGGCAACTTTTGCTCATTCAAATTTTCACTTATGAAACATAGAGAGCTGAAAGTGGAGAATGTGGGCGTCGATCCCACTACCTCTCACATGCTAAGCGAGCGCTCTACCATTTGAGCTAATTCCCCTCAAAAAGGCAGATAAAAAAACTAGATAGAAACCAGGCACCCCAAGAAATGAGGGTAGTTTCCACAAAAGTGATTGTCAAGTCACATGAGATACTTTCAGATGCCACCATGAGCTATGCCAAGCTAATACATGTAGCCTGTAGTGACTGTTAATGAAGATCCGTTTCAAACGAACAGGCAACTGTTGCTCATTCAACCTTTCACTTTTTTAGCAACATCTTTAATGAGGGTAGTTTCCACAAAAGTCATTGTCAAGTCACAAGAGATACTTTTAGATGCTACCATGAGCTATGCTAAGCTAATACATGTAGCCTGCAGTGACTGTTAAGGAAGATCCGTTTCAAACGAACAGGCAACTGTTGCTCATTCAACTTTTCACTTTTTTTTAGCAACATCTGAAATAAGGGTAGTTTCCACAAAAGTGATTGTCAAGTCACATGAGATACTTTTAGATGCTACCATGAGCCATGCTAAGCTAATACATGTAGCCTGCAGTGACTGTTAATGAAGAGCCGTTTCAACCGAACAGGCAACTGTTGCTCATTCAAATTTTCACTTATGAAACATAAAGAGCTGAAAGTGGAGAATGTGGGCGTCGATCCCACTACCTCTCACATGCTAAGCGAGCGCTCTACCATTTGAGCTAATTCCCCTCAAAAAGGCAGATAAATAAACTAGATAGAAACCAGTCACCCCAAGAAATGAGGGTAGTTTCCACAAAAGTGATTGTCAAGTCACATGAGATACTTTCAGATGCCACCATGAGCTATCCTAAGCTAATACATGTAGCCTGCAGTGACTATTAATGAAGATCCGTTTCAAACGAACAGGCAACTGTTGCTCATTAAACCTTTCACTTTTTTTAGCAACATCTTAAATGAGGGTAGTTTCCACAAAAGTGATTGTCAAGTCACATGAGATACTTTCAGATGCTACCATGAGCTATGCTAAGCTAATACATGTAGCCTGCAGTGACTGTTAATGAAGATCCGTTTCAAACGAACAGGCAACTGTTGCTCATTCAACTTTTCACTTTTTTTAGCAACATCTGAAATAAGGGTAGTTTCCACAAAAGAGATTGTCAAGTCACATGAGATACTTTCAGATGTTACCATGAGCAGTGCAGTGACTGTTAATGAAGAGCCGTTTCAAACGAAGAGGCAACTGTTGCTCATTCAAATTTTCACTTGTGAAACATAAAGAGATGAAAGTGGAGAATGTGGGCGTCGATCCCACTACCTCTCACATGGTAAGCGAGCGCTCTACCATTTGAGCTAATTCCCCTCAAAAAGGCAGATAAAAAAACTAGATAGAAACCAGGCACCCCAAGAAATGAGGGTAGTTTCCACAAAAGTGATTGTCAAGTCACATGAGATACTTTCAGATGCCACCATGAGCTATGCTAAGCTAATACATGTAGCCTGCAGTGACTGTTAATGAAGATCCGTTTCAAACGAACAGGCAACTGTTTCTCATTCAACTTTTCACTTTTTTTAGCAACATCTGAAATAAGGGTAGTTTCCACAAAAGTGATTGTCAAGCCACATGAGATACTTTCAGATGCTACCATGAGCTATGCTAAGCTAATACATGTAGCCTACAGTGACTGTTAATGAAGAGCAGTTTCAAATGAACAGGCAACTGTTGCTCATTCAATTTTTCACTTTTTTCAGCAACATCTGAAATAAGGGTAGTTTCCACAAAAGTGATTGTCAAGTCACATGAGATACTTTCAGATGCTACCATGAGCTATGCTAAGCTAATACATGTAGCCTGCAGTGACTGTTAATGAGGAGCCGTTTCAAACGAACAGGCAACTGTTTCTCATTCAACGTTTCACTTTTTTTAGCAACATCTGAAATAAGGGTAGTTTCCACAAAAGTGATTGTCAAGCCACATGAGATACTTTCAGATGCCACCATGAGCTATGCTAAGCTAATACATGTAGCCTGCAGTGACTGTTAATGAAGAGCAGTTTCAAACGAACAGGCAACTGTTGCTCATTCAATTTTTCACTTTTTTTCAGCAACAACTTAAATGAGGGTAGTTTCCACAAAAGTGATTGTCAAGTCACATGAGATACTTTCAGATGCTACCATGAGCTATGCTAAGCTAATACATGTAGCCTGCAGTGACTGTTAATGAGGAGCCGTTTCAAACGAACAGGCAACTGTTGCTCATTCAAATTTTCACTTATGAAACATAAAGAGCTGAAAGTGGAGAATGTGGGCATCGATCCCACTACCTCTCACATGCTAAGCGAGCGCTCTACCATTTGAGCTAACTCCCCTCAAAAAGGCAGATAAAAAAACTAGATAGAAACCAGGCACCCCAAGAAATGAGGGTAGTTTCCACAAAAGTGATTGTCAAGTCACATGAGATACTTTCAGATGCCACCATGAGCTATGCTAAGCTAATACATGTAGCCTGCAGTGACTGTTAATGAAGATCCGTTTCAAACGAACAGGCAACTGTTGCTCATTCAACCTTTCACTTTTTTTCAGCAACATCTTAAATGAGGGTAGTTTCCACAAAAGTGATTGTCAAGTCACAAGAGATACTTTCAGATGCTACCATGAGCTATGCTAAGCTAATACATGTAGCCTGCAGTGACTGTTAATGAAGAGCCGTTTCAAACGAACAGGCAACTGTTGCTCATTCAACTTTTCACTTTTTTTCAGCAACATCTTAAATGAGGGTAGTTTCCACAAAAGTGATTGTCAAGCCACATGAGATACTTTCAGATGCTACCATGAGCTATGCTAAGCTAATACATGTAGCCTGCAGTGACTGTTAATGAAGATCCATTTCAAACGAACAGGCAACTGTTGCTCATTCAACTTTTCACTTTTTTTCAGCAACATCTTAAATGAGGGTAGTTTCCACAAAAGTGATTGTCAAGCCACATGAGATACTTTCAGATGCTACCATGAGCTATGCTAAGCTAATACATGTAGCCTGCAGTGACTGTTAATGAAGATCTGTTTCAAACGAACAGGCAACTGTTGCTCATTCAACTTTTCACTTTTTTTTAGCAACATCTGAAATAAGGGTAGTTTCCACAAAAGTGATTGTCAAGTCACATGAGATACGTTCAGATGCTACCATGAGCTATGCTAAGCTAATACATGTAGCCTGCAGTGACTGTTAAGGAAGATCCGTTTCAAACGAACAGGCAACTGTTACTCATTCAACTTTTCACTTTTTTTTAGCAACATCTGAAATAAGGGTAGTTTCCACAAAAGTGATTGTCAAGTCACATGAGATACTTTCAGATTCTACCATGAGCTATGCTAAGCTAATACATGTAGCCTGCAGTGGCTGTTAATGAAGAGCCGTTTCAAACGAACAGGCAACTGTTGCTCATTCAAATTTTCACTTGTGAAACATAAAGAGATGAAAGTGGAGAATGTGGGCGTCGATCCCACTACCTCTCACATGCTAAGCGAGCGCTCTACCATTTGAGCTAATTCCCCTCAAAAAGGCAGATAAAAAAACTAGATAGAAACCAGGCACCCCAAGAAATGAGGGTAGTTTCCACAAAAGTGATTGTCAAGTCACATGAGATACTTTCAGATGCCACCATGAGCTATGCTAAGCTAATACATGTAGCCTGCAGTGACTGTTAATGAAGATCCGTTTCAAACGAACAGGCAACTGTTGCTCATTCAACCTTTCACTTTTTTTCAGCAACATCTTAAATGAGGGTAGTTTCCACAAAAGTGATTGTCAAGTCACAAGAGATACTTTCAGATGCTACCATGAGCTATGCTAAGCTAATACATGTAGCCTGCAGTGACTGTTAATGAAGAGCCGTTTCAAACGAACAGGCAACTGTTGCTCATTCAACTTTTCACTTTTTTTCAGCAACATCTTAAATGAGGGTAGTTTCCACAAAGGTGATTGTCAAGCCACATGAGATACTTTCAGATGCTACCATGAGCTATGCTAAGCTAATACATGTAGCCTCCAGTGACTGTTAAGGAAGATCCGTTTCAAACGAACAGGCAACTGTTGCTCATTCAACTTTTCACTTTTTTTCAGCAACATCTTAAATGAGGGTAGTTTCCACAAAAGTGATTGTCAAGCCACTTGAGATACTTTCAGATGCTACCATGAACTATGCTAAGCTAATACATGTAGCCTGCAGTGACTGTTAATGAAGATCCATTTCAAACGAACAGGCAACTGTTGCTCATTCAACTTTTCACTTTTTTTCAGCAACATCTTAAATGAGGGTAGTTTCCACAAAAGTGATTGTCAAGCCACATGAGATACTTTCAGATGCTACCATGAGCTATGCTAAGCTAATACATGTAGCCTGCAGTGACTGTTAATGAAGATCTGTTTCAAACGAACAGGCAACTGTTGTTCATTCAACTTTTCACTTTTTTTAGCAACATCTGAAATAAGGGTAGTTTCCACAAAAGTGATTGTCAAGTCACATGAGATACGTTCAGATGCTACCATGAGCTATGCTAAGCTAATACATGTAGCCTGCAGTGACTGTTAAGGAAGATCCGTTTCAAACGAACAGGCAACTGTTACTCATTCAACTTTTCACTTTTTTTTAGCAACATCTGAAATAAGGGTAGTTTCCACAAAAGTGATTGTCAAGTCACATGAGATACTTTCAGATTCTACCATGAGCTATGCTAAGCTAATACATGTAGCCTGCAGTGACTGTTAATGAAGAGCCGTTTCAAACGAACAGGCAACTGTTGCTCATTCAAATTTTCACTTGTGAAACATAAAGAGATGAAAGTGGAGAATGTGGGCGTCGATCCCACTACCTCTCACATGCTAAGCGAGCGCTCTACCATTTGAGCTAATTCCCCTCAAAAAGGCAGATAAAAAAACTAGATAGAAACCAGGCACCCCAAGAAATGAGGGTAGTTTCCACAAAAGTGATTGTCAAGTCACATGAGATACTTTCGGATGCCACCATGAGCTATGCCAAGCTAATACATGTAGCCTGCAGTGACTGTTAATGAAGATCCGTTTCAAACGAACAGGCAACTGTTGCTCATTCAACCTTTCACTTTTTTTTTAGCAACATCTTAAATGAGGGTAGTTTCCACAAAAGTGATTGTCAAGTCACATGAGATACTTTCAGATGCTACCATGAGCTATGCTAAGCTAATACAGCTATCCTGCAGTGACTGTTAATGAGGAGCAGTTTCAAACGAACAGGCAACTGATGCTCATTCAACTTTTCACTTTTTTTCAGCAACATCTTAAATGAGGGTAGTTTCCACAAAAGTGATTGTCAAGTCACAAGAGATACTTTCAGATGCTACCATGAGCTATGCTAAGCTAATACATGTAGCCTGCAGTGACTGTTAATGAAGATCCGTTTCAAACGAACAGGCAACTGTTGCTCATTCAACCTTTCACTTTTTTTTTAGCAACATCTTAAATGAGGGTAGTTTCCACAAAAGTGATTGTCAAGTCACATGAGATACTTTCAGATGCTACCATGAGCTATGCTAAGCTAATACAGCTATCCTGCAGTGACTGTTAATGAGGAGCAGTTTCAAACGAACAGGCAACTGATGCTCATTCAACTTTTCACTTTTTTTCAGCAACATCTTAAATGAGGGTAGTTTCCACAAAAGTGATTGTCAAGTCACAAGAGATACTTTCAGATGCTACCATGAGCTATGCTAAGATAATACATGTAGCCTGCAGTGACTGTTAATGAAGATCCGTTTCAAACGAACAGGCAACTGTTGCTCATTCAACCTTTCACTTTTTTTTAGCAACATCTTAAATGAGGGTAGTTTCCACAAAAGTGATTGTCAAGTCACATGAGATACTTTCAGATGCCACCATGAGCTATGCTAAGCTAATACATGTAGCCTGCAGTGACTGTTAATGAAGATCCGTTTCAAACGAACAGGCAACTGTTGCTCATTCAACCTTTCACTTTTTTTTAGCAACATCTTAAATGAGGGTAGTTTCCACAAAAGTGATTGTCAAGTCACAAGAGATACTTTCAGATGCTACCATGAGCTATGCTAAGCTAAGACATGTAGCCTGCAGTGACTGTTAATGAAGAGCAGTTTCAAACGAACAGGCAACTGTTGCTCATTCAATTTTTCACTTTTTTTCAGCAACAACTTAAATGAGGGTAGTTTCCACAAAAGTGATTGTCAAGTCACATGAGATACTTTCAGATGCTACCATGAGCTATGCTAAGCTAATACATGTAGCCTGCAGTGACTGTTAATGAGGAGCCGTTTCAAACGAACAGGCAACTGTTGCTCATTCAAATTTTCACTTATGAAACATAAAGAGCTGAAAGTGGAGAATGTGGGCGTCGATCCCACTACCTCTCACATGCTAAGCTAGCGCTCTACCATTTGAGCTAATTCCCCTCAAAAAGGCAGATAAAAAAACTAGATAGAAACCAGGCACCCCAAGAAATGAGGGTAGTTTGCACAAAAGTGATTGTCAAGTCACATGAGATACTTTCAGATGCCACCATGAGCTATGCTAAGCTAATACATGTAGCCTGCAGTGACTGTTAATGAAGATCCGTTTCAAACGAACAGGCAACTGTTGCTCATTCAACCTTTCACTTTTTTTTAGCAACATCTTAAATGAGGGTAGTTTCTACAAAAGTGATTGTCAAGTCACATGAGATACTTTCAGATGCTACCATGAGCTATGCTAAGCTAATACATGTAGCCTGCAGTGACTGTTAATGAAGAGCCGTTTCAAACGAAGAGGCAACTGTTGCTCATTCAAATTTTCACTTGTGAAACATAAAGAGCTGAAAGTGGAGAATGTGGGCGTCGATCCCACTACCTCTCACATGCTAAGCGAGCGCTCTACCATTTGAGCTAATTCCCCTCAAAAAGGCAGATAAATAAACTAGATAGAAACCAGTCACCCCAAGAAATGAGGGTAGTTTCCACAAAAGTGATTGTCAAGTCACATGAGATACTTTCAGATGCCACCATGAGCTATCCTAAGCTAATACATGTAGCCTGCAGTGACTATTAATGAAGATCCGTTTCAAACGAACAGGCAACTGTTGCTCATTAAACCTTTCACTTTTTTTAGCAACATCTTAAATGAGGGTAGTTTCCACAAAAGTGATTGTCAAGTCACATGAGATACTTTCAGATGCTACCATGAGCTATGCTAAGCTAATACATGTAGCCTGCAGTGACTGTTAATGAAGATCCGTTTCAAACGAACAGGCAACTGTTGCTCATTCAACTTTTCACTTTTTTTAGCAACATCTGAAATAAGGGTAGTTTCCACAAAAGAGATTGTCAAGTCACATGAGATACTTTCAGATGTTACCATGAGCAGTGCAGTGACTGTTAATGAAGAGCCGTTTCAAACGAAGAGGCAACTGTTGCTCATTCAAATTTTCACTTGTGAAACATGAAGAGATGAAAGTGGAGAATGTGGGCGTCGATCCCACTACCTCTCACATGGTAAGCGAGCGCTCTACCATTTGAGCTAATTCCCCTCAAAAAGGCAGATAAAAAAACTAGATAGAAACCAGGCACCCCAAGAAATGAGGGTAGTTTCCACAAAAGTGATTGTCAAGTCACATGAGATACTTTCAGATGCCACCATGAGCTATGCTAAGCTAATACATGTAGCCTGCAGTGACTGTTAATGAAGATCCGTTTCAAACGAACAGGCAACTGTTTCTCATTCAACTTTTCACTTTTTTTAGCAACATCTGAAATAAGGGTAGTTTCCACAAAAGTGATTGTCAAGCCACATGAGATACTTTCAGATGCTACCATGAGCTATGCTAAGCTAATACATGTAGCCTGCAGTGACTGTTAATGAGGAGCCGTTTCAAACGAACAGGCAACTGTTTCTCATTCAACGTTTCACTTTTTTTAGCAACATCTGAAATAAGGGTAGTTTCCACAAAAGTGATTGTCAAGCCACATGAGATACTTTCAGATGCTACCATGAGCTATGCTAAGCTAATACATGTAGCCTACAGTGACTGTTAATGAAGAGCAGTTTCAAATGAACAGGCAACTGTTGCTCATTCAACCTTTCACTTTTTTTTTAGCAACATCTTAAATGAGGGTAGTTTCCACAAAAGTGATTGTCAAGTCACATGAGATACTTTCAGATGCTACCATGAGCTATGCTAAGCTAATACAGCTATCCTGCAGTGACTGTTAATGAGGAGCAGTTTCAAACGAACAGGCAACTGATGCTCATTCAACTTTTCACTTTTTTTCAGCAACATCTTAAATGAGGGTAGTTTCCACAAAAGTGATTGTCAAGTCACAAGAGATACTTTCAGATGCTACCATGAGCTATGCTAAGCTAATACATGTAGCCTGCAGTGACTGTTAATGAAGATCCGTTTCAAACGAACAGGCAACTGTTGCTCATTCAACCTTTCACTTTTTTTTTAGCAACATCTTAAATGAGGGTAGTTTCCACAAAAGTGATTGTCAAGTCACATGAGATACTTTCAGATGCTACCATGAGCTATGCTAAGCTAATACAGCTATCCTGCAGTGACTGTTAATGAGGAGCAGTTTCAAACGAACAGGCAACTGATGCTCATTCAACTTTTCACTTTTTTTCAGCAACATCTTAAATGAGGGTAGTTTCCACAAAAGTGATTGTCAAGTCACAAGAGATACTTTCAGATGCTACCATGAGCTATGCTAAGATAATACATGTAGCCTGCAGTGACTGTTAATGAAGATCCGTTTCAAACGAACAGGCAACTGTTGCTCATTCAACCTTTCACTTTTTTTTAGCAACATCTTAAATGAGGGTAGTTTCCACAAAAGTGATTGTCAAGTCACATGAGATACTTTCAGATGCCACCATGAGCTATGCTAAGCTAATACATGTAGCCTGCAGTGACTGTTAATGAAGATCCGTTTCAAACGAACAGGCAACTGTTGCTCATTCAACCTTTCACTTTTTTTTAGCAACATCTTAAATGAGGGTAGTTTCCACAAAAGTGATTGTCAAGTCACATGAGATACTTTCAGATGCTACCATGAGCTATGCTAAGCTAATACAGCTATCCTGCAGTGACTGTTAATGAGGAGCAGTTTCAAACGAACAGGCAACTGATGCTCATTCAACTTTTCACTTTTTTTCAGCAACAACTTAAATGAGGGTAGTTTCCACAAAAGTGATTGTCAAGTCATTCGCTCAGTTATGTTTATTATCAATTTTATTTATTTATCGTTTTAAACCAAACAACGAAAACATCTTTATGCTGTCATTTTAGGACAGAATTTCTTCTACTACTAAATGAATGGCAGTCAAGTTCTTTATTTAGTTAGTTTGCCTGCTTGAAGTCTGCAAATAAATTTAAAATGACATGTAGACTTGGGGTGCCTGGTTTCTATCTAGCTTTTTATCTGCCTTTTGGAGGGGAATTAGCTCAAATGGTAGAGCGCTCGCTTAGCATGTGAGAGGTAGTGGGATAGACGCCCACATTCTCCACTTTCTGTTCTTTATGTTTCATTAGTGAAAAGTTGAATGAGCAACAGTTGCCTGTTTGTTTGAAACTGCTCTTCATTAATAGTCACTGCAGGCTACATGTATTAGCTTAGCATAGCTCATGGTAGCATCTGAAAGTATCTCATGTGACTTGACAATCACTTTTGTGGAAACTACCCTCATTTCAGATGTTGCTAAAAAAAAAGTGAAAAGTTGAATGAGCAACAGTTGCCTGTTCGTTTGAAACTGCTCTTCATTAACAGTCACTGCAGGCTAGCTTTATTAGCTTAGCATAGCTCATGGTAGCATCTGAAAGTATCTCATGTGACTTGACAATCACTTTTGTGGAAACTACCCTCATTTCAGATGTTGCTAAAAAAAGGAAAAGTTGAATGAGCAACAGTTGCCTGTACGTTTGAAACTGCTCTTCATTAACAGTCACTGCAGGCTAGCTGTATTAGTTTAGCATAGCTCATGGTAGCTTCTGAAAGTATCCCATGTGACTTGACAATCACTTTTGTTGAAACTACCCTCATTTCAGATGTTGCTACAGGAAAAGCATGGGCTACGTAAAAATATATTAGCAGATCTGCTGTGATCTAACACACAGATCAACCAAGATCGCTCAAGCCAAGATAGGGACTTGGGGAGGTCATGATCCTACAGCATGTGATGTCTCCTCAAAATCCCTATAGTGCCCAATGGTTGAGCGTTGTTGAGCCGATTGAGGCTCAATCCACCAATCATTGAGTGTTGTTGAGCAGTTTGGTCTCAACCCACCAATCCTTGAGTGTTGTTGAGCAGAGTTGGGTCTCAACCCACCAATCATTGAGTGTTGTTGAGCAGAGTTTGGCAACAGTTTCCTGTTCATTTGAAACTGCTCTTCATTAACAGTCACTGCAGGCTAGCTGTATTAGTTTAGCATAGCTCATGGTAGCATCTGAAAGTATATCATGTGACTTGACAATCACTTGTTGAAACTACCCTCATTTCAGATGTTGCTACAGGAAAAACATGGTTAATGGTAGAAAACAAAGCCTTGATTCTCAGAACACAGGACATCGTCCCACTTTCAGACACAGAAACAGGTAAACAGTAGGAGGAAAACATAAACTAAAAGCGGACTCGTGTTCTAACCACTGAAAGTCAATGAGTGGAAACAGTTTAACAGGTACAGGTTTGTGATTTGGTTGTTCTTCTTCAGTGACCTCTATTTTAAAGTTTGGTTGCTGAATGGAGTTTACGTGGTATTTTCACAATTATGATCAATATCTTTCAAAGTCTGGACTGTGGGAAGCCCCGGTGCGTCACGCCTCAAGCCCGAGGCTCTCCGGGACAAGCTGCAGTAGTTTAAGCTCAATAATCACTTTCATCAAATGCCTAACAGTTGGCCCTGAACCTTTGACATGAACTTTTTGTGATTCAGCAGGATGACCAGGAGAGGGTGCTGTTCCCTTACCAGTTAAATGATTTTCTGCTGCCGGTTTAACCATATAAATCCAGCACATTTCTCAGGTTAGGCAGCTCGCCTTCTTCTTGTTTTTTTTACCCTTTTTAAAGATTTTTTGTGATCATGTTGTCAGGTTTTAACATTTTTCTTTAACTTCCAGATTCCATTTGTGAACACTTGTTTTTAAAGTAAATTTAACCTATTTTAGGTCCTTGGATTATTTCTGCAGTCAAGTTGCTTCAGCTCACACTAACCTTTACTGGTATGAAAACTAAAACAATGTTTCAGGATATTTTATTGATGACTAATGAATAACAGCAGCCGAGAAACGCTTGTTGCTGCAGTAACATTATTCTTTAAGCTTGGTGTTAACGATGTAAACTGACAACTTCACCTCAAATCGTGTGGTTTACTTGAAGTTCATGTGAATGAGCTGCTGAATGCTGCGTAACAGGTTTCTCCAGGTATAGTGGGGCAAAAAAGTATTTATCTAGTCACCAATTGTGCAAGTTCTCCCACTTAAAAAGATGAGAGAGGCCTGTCATTTTCATCATAGGTAACTTCAACTATGAGAGACAGAATGGGGGGAAAGAATCCAGGAAATCACATTGTAGGATTTTTACTGAATTAATTGGTAAATTCCTTGGTAAAATAAGTATTTGGTCACCTACAAACAAGCAATATTTCTGGCTTTCACAGACCTGTAATTTCTTCTTTAAGAGGCTCCTCTGTCCTCCACTCGTTACCTGTATTAATGGCACCTGTTTTAACTGGTTATCAATATAAAAGACACCTGTTTTAACTGGTTATCAGGATAAAAGACACATGTTTTAACTGGTTATCAATATAAAAGACACCTGTTTTAACTGGTTATCAGGATAAAAGACACATGTTTTAACTGGTTATCAGTATAAAAGACACCAGTTTTAACTGGTTATCAGTATAAAAGACACCTGTTTTAACTGGTTATCAGTATAAAAGACACCTGTTTTAATTGGTTATCAGTATAAAAGACACCTGTTTTAATTGGTTATCAGTATAAAAGAAACCTGTTTTAACTGGTTATCAGTATAAAAGACACCTGTTTTAATTGGTTATCAGTATAAAAGACACCTGTTTTAATTGGTTATCAGTATAAAAGAAACCTGTTTTAACTGGTTATCAGTATAAAAGACACCTGTCCACAACCTCAAACAGTCACACTCCAAACTCCACTATGGCCAAGACCAAAGAGCCGTCAAAGGACGTGAGAAACTAAACTGTAGACCTGCACCAGGACCAGGACCAGGACCAGGACCAGGACCAGGACTCAGACCTGCACCAGACTGGGAAGACTGAATCTGCAATAGGTCAGCAGCTTGGTGTGAAGAAATCAACTGTGGGAGCAATTATTAGAAAATGGAAGACATACAAGACACTGATAATCTCCCTCCATCTGGGGCTCCAAGATCTCACCCCCGTGGGGTTTAACGCGTCTGTACAGACTCAGCATGTTCCAAAAGTTTGGAAAGATGCTGTTGTTGTCCCTGTAATAACACGTAAACTAGGTCATTTACTATGTAAAACCACCTGCAGCTCCTCCAATCACAGCCAGGGGGCGTTTACCAAATGTCAGTCAAAGTCCTGCATGTCGGACTCCAGTCCTCGAGGGCCGCAATCCTGCATGTTTTAGATGTCTCCTTGCATCAACACACCTGATTCAAATTAATGGTCGTCACCAGCTTGTCATCACGGTCTGGACAGCTCTGTTGGTGTCACAGCTACTTTTATCACGTGTGCTGAAGCAGGGAAACATCTGGAACATGCAGGAATGCGGCCCTCGAGGACTGGAGTCCGACACCCCTGCACTAACTTGTTCCACAGTTTTTGAGCTATTGCAACCATTCACATATCAACATGTTCAGCTCATTCAGCGTTTGACTCCTATGACTTTTGGTCCTTCAAATCTGTGAACCTTTTTTAGATATTCCAGGATTTCCAAAACCTCAGGCCCATTCAAATATAATGAGGAAATCTTCAAATTCTTGAAAAACTTCCACCACTTTGAGATTTTACTACTTCAGTATTAAAGCTTCAAACTATTCACAGTACTTTAAACTATTACCAAATGATCCGCTTCTTTAAATAATTTTTTGTTTTTGAAATATTAGCCTTTAAAATTAAGTATTCAGCGATTATAATGGATTCCCATGGAGGACACTTCTTACATCCTTGAAACACGGTCATTTTTGAGAGCTCACCCTTTACTCTAATTCCAGAATTAAAACCCCTATTTACTGTACCGATGCTGTATCTGTCTACTGGCACTTTTCAAACCTTCCCGGTCAAATTCTCCACACACCAGCGCACTACACCGTCACTCTTTCATGCACATGAAAGTCGCGAGAGACTCTTTAATAATGAAAAGAAAGTTAACAGCATCATCTCCTCTCTGATTGGTTGATGATTATTTATTTACCATGAACAAGATGAGTGTGTGTGTGTTGCAGTATTTGGAGGAATTTTAAGTTCTTTAGCAATACAAAAGATTTTTCACATTCTTTATACATTTCAAATATTTTATTCACGGTCAAACACACTTCAGCTATCAATGCTTCAATTTCAATTTCAATTTATTTATTTAATAACAGGGAATGTACATGTTAATGAACACAAGTGTAAACATATATGGTTATAGCCATAGGCTACTCTCCACCATTCGTCCCTGTAGCAAATCAATGCCAAACATAAAACATAAAATCAGACACCAGCAAACAAGGAAGACAAGATATAGCGACGAAAGACAACATTTAAAAACACAACTGCTTTCCTTTTATGACTTTCAGCCACCTGCTAAATGTTATCGTTCTGCTAGAGTTCTGGCTTTTCAAATCATCCTTTCTTCAGCTCATCTTCTTCTTTTCAAGTAATCTTCTTTCTTAGAAGTTATTCTTCTCTTCAGCCTATCATTCTGTCTTCTGATCATTTACTTTTCATGTCTTCAGCTCATTTTGCTTGCTTTACCTCAACTTCTTCCCTTTAGCCAATATTCTTCTTTTCAGTGCCCCCTGTCTTCAACTCCTGTAATTCTTCCACCATCCTAGGAGTTTTTAAAATGTTTCAGCTACATTTAACCATTTTACATTTGGAAAACATCAGATAATGTGACTGCAGGTCTGTGGGCCGACAGGCCAAGATATCACATGATCTGACCGTGTGAAGCGGTTCCTTTCAAAATAAATATATCTATCAGACTTGGTCATGTCACCTTTGAGGAAATCAGACAACACGGCTGATCTCATGATTACACGTTTGTGAATACTTTCGTTTGTGTTGTCTGGCGGCTTTGAAATGTGCTAGAACAGGAACTGGAACACTGGCAGGAAGCTGCCAGTGTTCCAGTTCCTGTTCTAGCACTGGCAGCGCTGATAACTTTACCTCTGCAGCCACAACCACCAAACAAGTTGTACCAGGCTCTTCCAGTCATCGACTGCAAAAAACTCTTTGGGTTGTGCTAAAAATAACAGCCCAACAGTGTTGGACTGGTTTTCACAGTTGGAGGAAACACAAGTAAAACTGATTCCAAGTGATCGTAAAGGGAAGGTCATGTGTGATGAGCTCAAGTCGTGAACAGAACTGAAATGATCAATGTAACTGCAGAGATGAACCCTGAAGTTTAACGTTCCTAAACATTGTTTTGGGTCTAGAAACCATAGCACGTTAGAGATGAAGCTGGTTTAATTCTTGTTCAGCTCCTCTACATCACTCCGAGATATAAAAAATGTAGGCAAAGTTCATTCAGAAAATAATTTCCACGGATAAAAATCAGACAATCGTTAAACAATTCATTAAAAAAACAAAAATAAGAACATAAATTCTTAAACAAGTCAGAAGTCACTGCTAATGAAAAGCTTGTCTATAAAAGGTTTTCAGCAGTTTAAGAGGCGTAAAACATTAAGATTATAAACATTACAAACTCACGTAGCCTGCAGGGAGAAACATTTACAGTAAGGGTCTTAGATGTCGTTTCATCAGCACATCTGTGTGTCTGTGAGGAGATGGGGGGGCTCAGGACTTAAAAAGCATGACATGTTTGGCAGCGTTAAACAAGAGGCCATGGTGACGCATGTCCTGAAACGAGCAGGTTGTCTTGGTGTGTCTCAAATCCAGCCGAGGACGATCCGGAAACACATCCAGTGGTTCTCCCGGTGGGGCGGGAGTCCCACTGGGAGTAGTGGGAGTAGTGGAAGCACGGTGGTCCAGTTCTGTCCCATTACAAGTCCAGTTGTTTCAAGATCTGATCATTGTTAAACAAATATATGTCTGGTCTTTTCCTGCCGCTGCCTCCTCCACTCTCACACCAACTATACACAGCATACTATACAGATGCATACACCCCAGGCAACTACCCCCCCCCACATCTCTGTCACCATGACGACCGTATGGGACAACTACTGGAGACAAAACCCAGATCCTAAAACATCCCATAACTGTATCTGGACAGAAAAACATTAAAATACATTTTGCAGCGAAAAACCGGTTCTGTAAAGTTGTCTTTTAAAATAAAACCAAGATGTCACGGAAAGGTTGGTTAGTACGAACTGATGTGATTCAGCAATGAATGAATTTTTATTGAATGTTTAGGCGACTTTCAGAGTCTGATATGGAGTCAGCTGCAGGTGCTGCAGGATCCAGAAAGTTTCTCCGGTGATGGACCGGGATCTAGACCGGTCTCTCCTCCCAGGACCAGGACCAGGACCAGAGGGTTATTCCAGGAAGCAGGTTTTGTGAAAACTCTGAGTTTGTTAAGCCTGAGATGAGGGAAATCCGGAGTTTTCAGTTCCAGAAAGCGATTTAACTCAAACTCTGAGTAAGTTACTATGGCAACTGAGCCTCTGAACCTAACCTGCTCGCTAGCAGGTTTACTTCAATAAACCCTGAGTTTCTCTCCGTCTCCTCCCTCAGTGGCGTCAGTTCAGCCAATGGGCCTTTACGCAATACAAATCTGTTTTCTGCACCACGGACAGCAAGCGGCAGAGTTAGAGAGCAGAAAAAGCGTATCTGACAAACGCAACGTATTTTATTCACTATGTCAGTGCAACAATACCACAGGGACATCCGAGTTTAACTTCAAACAGTTAAAGTACAAATGCAAAAAGGAGAGGGAGGAAGCAGAAGACAGAAAAAGAGAGAGAGTAAAAAAAAAGTCAAATATTTCCCTTAAACAGATTTATAAGAGGGTAGGGTGATTTCATATCTTACCTTAAAATTAACTTGCATAATTAAAATAAAGGTTGTCTGCTTCATTTTCATTTTTGTAAGTACAAGTGTTGGGAAAGCTAATACCTAGTGAAATCCATCATGTTGTTCTGATATGCATTTGTAGTTATTTTATATGTATTAAGTAATAGAATAAATCAATACAAATAGACACAGAGTAATTCCATAAATGTATAAAAAAAAATAAAAAAAACATTTACATTTTCCCCTGAAGCCGAGGTGTGGCGGCTGCCCCTGATCTAAATGACAATAACATTTAATTCCATACCATTCCACTGTTTTCATCTGTAATATTATAAGACAGTGTGTTTAAATGTTAAATGAATACTGCATTCAAACTTACACATTGACTGCAGCAACTCTCTCCCACGCCAATTGTCTCTTCTTTGCTGCTCCGCTGTTTTTTTTTTTTCCGAAATCTGCTCTCATACTCGCCATACGCACGTATTAACACTTCTAACTCCAGTGGCGTGAAGTATGTGGATCTTCAGATGCAAACTAATGTTTCCTCAAAGGGATTTTGTAAATTGAAATGTTAAATAAAGTTTAAAAAAAAAAAAAGTATGTCGCTCTTTTGTTGTCGCCGGTTGCCATGGTGAATCCTTTATGGCTTTTTATTTCCCTCACGCATGCGCTCAGCTCGAGCTTAACAAACTCAGAGTTGATTGAACTAACTCATATCAGCTGTTCTGGAACCGAAAACTTTCCTATCTCCTGTCAACTCGGAGTTCAGGTTAAAACTCGGAATTTGTTGAACCTGCTTCCTGTAATACCCCTCTGATGTCGGTTCTTAAAATACAAACAAGAAAAGGAGAGTGTGATTTATTTATGATGATGCACTAACGCTGTCCATAAACATTCACAAACCCTTACGATCATAATAAAACCAAAACTCTTCATGGAACGCAGCACAAAGCAAAGAACAGCAATCCCCATAATGCAATGCAGCTAAAACCTAAGAAATGCCCCCAAATAAATTATTTTTTCCAGGCCTCAACTTTTGACAGGACTATCTCCAGCTCACAGCAGATTTGTTTTTCAATTTGTTTTACTTGTTTTTGCAAGTTCCTTGTTAGGATGAGCGGTTTTTAATGTATAATTATCTTCATTATCATATTCAAATATATCTACAGTACATGAGGGAGGAGACAGCGCAGCGACAACAACGGGCTTTAGAAGAAAAACACGCTACAGAGCAAATCAGGATGCAGCGGCTCAGAAGAGCAGTGGAATACGCACAAGTCACAATTTATCCTACTGTACTTATTGTATTTTTTATTATAATCCTTTTTCATTTTCTCCCGTTCAAATCCAATTACTCGGGTGTCGGCGGGGCGGGGCTGATCTCCACAATTTGAAGCCTTGTATAATAATTGTAAAAAAAAAAAAAAAAAAAAAAAGGTTGCTACTTCGCTGATTTCACCTATCACGGGTTATTTTTTGGAACGTAACCCCCGTGAAGAACGAGGGATTACTGTATTCCAACTTTCCTTATTTTTTATAGCACACCACCTATTTTTTCCTCTTCGGCGTGGGCCCCCACGCAGCAGTGGGTGCTCCTCCTCCTCCTTCTCGTCCTCCTCCTTCTTGTCCTTCTTCTCCTTCTCGTCCTTCTCCTTCTTGTCCTTCTTCTCCTTCTCGTCCTTCTCCTTCTTGTCCTTCGTCTTCTTCTCGTCCTCCTCCTTCTTGTCCTTCGTCTTCTTCTCGTCCTCCTCCTTCTTGTCCTTCCGCTCCTTCTCGTCCTTCTCCTTCTTGTCCTTCGTCTCCTTCTCGTCCCCCTCCTTCTTGTCCTTCTCCTCCTCCTCCTCCTCCTCCTCCTCCTCCTCCTCTTCCTCCTCCTCCTCCTCTTCTTGCTTTACCTACAAACCACAAAGGAGATCAATGACTGAGGAATCTCGTGAAATATTTGTGCATGACAGAAACTTCTATTGATTTAAAGAAACATTCTCGCAACTGAAAAACGAAATGAAGGACCGTCCATCACTTCAGCCATTTTCAGTTGGGAGTTTGGGAAACAGGAGAGACTTGTCAGGGTTTTGACCCTTCCTGTTTTTTTTTAAGCCCATGTCTTTGTGTTTAAGTTCTGGTTTGACCTTCATGTTTCCCATCGGCCCTGATTGTCTGCACCTGTGTCTTGTTAACCCTTGTGTATATCTGGTCTTGTCCTTCCCCTGCTCCTTGCTGGTCCGTACTGTTTGTTCCTCCGTGTTTTCTGCCCTGGTTTTTGTAGTGTTTGATTCTTGTTTTAAGGTCTGGTTTTTGCATCCTGCTCAGCAGCGTTTTTGGTTCTGTTTTTGAGTAAATAAATCACAGCTTTTGAGAACTCCTGCCTCCTGCTCTCCTGCATCTGGGTCCTACTCCAACCTGACAAGACTCAAACGAACCATCCGCCAGGTTTAACCTCAGACTCAGCTGTAACGTCTATGGAGCTGTGAAGGAGCCAGTTTCTACATCAAGGACACGTCCAGACTCATTTTCTCTGTAAGGTGCACTTGTTGAAACATCCATCCATCTAAATCCATCCACTTCTTCCAACTTAACATCAGGAACTTCTGCCGGAGCTGATCCCAGCCGTCTCAGGGACAGGTGTGGGGTGCAGGGACCACATGGACGGTTGGCGCTGATCGCTCTACCGTATTCAGACTCAACACGTTTAAAGGAATCACCACCTGTCAATAGCAGCAGGTGGGCCGGCGGGCTGTTCTCTCTAATGTTGGACGCACCAGATAAACTACGTTAATGTGTTTTCATGTCTGATGTGCACGAGAAGAGCGACAGGTTTTAGATTAAGGCTTGACTTTGAACCAGTGTGGTAAATATAAGGAGGTAAATGGGTTGCTTACCCCGACGGTACCGGACAAGAAGGACATCAACGATGATAACCACACCAACAGCACAAGCGATGACACCAAGGAGAATACCAATGACACCACCGATACCGACACGACCGATAACGACACGACCGATAACGACAACACCGATAACGACAACACCGATGATCCCACTGGATTCTCCTGGAGAATAAGAGATACAAAAAAATTAAGTTCACAAACATAAATATGACACTTGAACAGAAACAATTCATATTCTCATTTTAACATTCATTATCACCCAAATGTATTTTTATTTCACATTTAACTAAAACAACCTAAAGTCATCTCAACAAAGTTTAAACTTGAATGTCTTTTTTTTTATAATTTTTTTCTGCATTTACATGACAAGATTCATTAAAAATAGCTGTTTTAGTGAAAAAATAAACTTTTTATCACCAGTGATGGCAGAATGAAAGCAGAAATGTTCACTTGCCTTGATTATTACCTACATTGTTCCAGTTTCTTTGGTTCACCTGTGAAATGTTGATTAATATACTATCACAAACACACAAAAGTCTTTCTTGTATTTCAGATTAGTCTAATGTAAAAAGAGGAAAATGATTTTTGAGTACTAATAGAGTTAGTTTCAAGCCAGCAAATCCTTTAATGAAGGCAATATTTCACATATTTAAAAAAAACGTATTTTCATTTATTTTATTTTTTACTTAGAAATTGATATATAGTTGTAAATTTCCGTCCCTGAAATGATGCCAATACCATCTATAACTTAATTAAATCTTAAGTTTCAAAATGACCAAGTGGTGGGACCTTCAGAGAGCTGCGGAAAAGTTCAAAACCTGAACTGAAACAACTTGGCAGAGCAGAACGGACCGACATCCTTCCACATCATCGAGGAACATCGCTAAAGCCAACAGTTTTAACTTCTTACTGCTAAAAGTGGATCTACACTGTTGAAAAAGGGGGATACTTAGTCTTGACCAAGCGATTCACTGCACACAAATACACAAACAACAACAGGAACTAATCATTTCTACATGACTGTATTTTTATAGCTTGTTTATACTTTTTTTAATTTCTTTTTTGTGAATCTTCTTTTTCACTTTTCATTAAAAAAAACAATTGTATACAGAAGCAAATAGTGATAACTTCTACTGAAATACATTTGAAATGTTTAACATGAAAAATAATGAGTTGAGTGTTTTTACCTGGGGGTTCCGGGGAGGTCCCGTTTAGTCTGTCAGGATCTCCCTCCCCTGCCACTGTTGACAAATGTCCAAATGGTTAGGAAGGTCTGACAAAGTCACATGTCTACTCAGTACTTTTATTTTTGTAAATCTTTGCAGGATGTCTTCCTGGTCCCCAGAGGTGACACTCATGGAGTTATTTGGTGAAACGAACGTTAATGACAAGCTTCCTGAGTAACTTCACTTTTTTGAGACACTTTTTTTACTGAGGTAAATGACTACCTTTCACAAATACCGTTAATTGACATTTATGCACAAATGGTTTATAAGTTATGAGAGCAAGGAAGCCCTCATTTAGTTTTATACAATTTGACACACAGTCGTCCATTAAGTTGGAATGAAATGTTTCTTTTTTTCCTTTTTATCATGAAACGAAAAAAAGAATTAAAAAGAGGAATTTTTCCGAAAGTAAAATGATTCCAACTTTATGGGTGAACGTGTAGTTTGGAAATGTAACCATTTTCAGACCGATGGGAATCAACAATTGCTTGACTAAAAAATGATTGCTGATATCTTTCCTCCTTGGCGTTGTGTAAACACACACTGGAAGATTAGGACGAACAAACTGACAAGACTTCTACTTTTATAGCGTTGCCTCCACATCTCTTATCTATGGTTTGGTTAATAATCCCGGGTTGTGGCTCGTCTGAGATTGTAATTAGCTAACTAGTTCCTGAAAGTAAAAGTTAAGTATTGAAAGTATTTCTTCTCTCACACAACTATAATATCTGAAGAAAAGATTAAAATTCTTACCAAGATTAATCTTCATGGATTGTCGTGGCTTGTTTGGCAATTTGGAACGACAACAGTACTCTCCTTCGTCCAACTTTGTCACATTGTGGAGTTTTACTGAGCCGTCTTCAGGGGATGTTATGCTTATTCTGCCTTTGTAGTAATCATGTATTGCCTCTAGATGTCCATTCACGATTGAGAAAATGTCCTCTTGAACACCTTCTTTACTCATATCCAGTACAGAATCGTTACCAAATGGTGGGAAACAACTGAGAATTACGTCACTCCCCACAGCTACTTCAATCAGCTTTGCATCATCTGAAGAATCAGGGCAATCGTTCTTTTTATCTGCAACTGATACAACAAAATATATCAACACGGCAAATTTCAGTGCAGATCCAGGTCAAATATTTGTTAGGATTATTCAAATGAAAACAGAAACACAGACACTGTAGAAGAGAGATGTATGTTTCATTGCCAACATTCATTCATGATCGTTGTCCTAACAAAGCATTAACTGGTTTGAAGCATTTTTTATTTTTATTTTTATTTAACCTTTATTTCACCAGGAAACAAAAAAAAAAACTTGTTGAGATTAAAAATCTCTTTTACTTTCCATTCCCCCCTGTAAGGGGGCTGTCCGAAGTACTTTTGTATTTACTCACACAATAAAAAACGTCTCCATTTGGGTCATTTCAGAGGTGACATAGAAAAAAGAGGCCTAGCAAACAAGACTGTAGTGCTGCTTGGTTAAGAGGAATCAGGTATTTGCATCTTTACATCATTGCCCAGATGAATCCGGTCCCCTCCATGACCCAAGGTCTGATTCATCCAGGAACACTTGCAGTTCTCTAACTGACCACCGGGGGCTGAAGGTAGAAAGCCAGCCTCCTCCAGACTCCATGTTAAAAGTGTTACACTTTAGCGCAGAAATAAATATCACACATGTATGTCTCTGCCAATGCTATCTACATTTTGGCAACTTATCAGACCTTAACATCTACAGTTAATTCACACTGATCCATCCAGCTTTCCATCCATCACTGCTCTCTTTCTGTCAGCCGCCTTCTCTCGCTCTTATTTGCCTGTACCTGGAATGAATCCAGCATATGAAGAACTTCCTCCTGGAAACCACCGACTACACCGACTACACCAAACCAGTTCCACTGGCCCCAGGAAAGCTAAACCAGTCCTTACCCGTTTAACCGTTCCTACGCAGATTTGTTTTAAATGATTCATGTTTACACCTACTGTGGACTGAAATATGTGTAAGAAAATAAAGATCTTTCTTTTCACATGAATTTTGATTTAACATGCAGGTGAATGGAAATTGAATCTCTTTTGGAGCCAGAATCTAATGGTCGGAGTAGGAACAGGTTTTCTTACTTCCTTGATGGATACAATCAGGAAGTTGGAATGTGGGGTTTCAAATATTTTTTAAAACTAATAAAAAGGTATCATTGAAACACAGATGTTTATGAAAACTAGATAAAATGCCATTAAAGATAATTTATTTTCACTGATTTCAGTTTAAAATCTTTTTCTCAACTCAAGCAGACATTATCACTTTCCCTTTCAAAGATTAATCAGGTTACAACATGGGAAATATATATATATATATATATATATATATATATATATATATGTGTATATATATATATATATACGTGTATATATACGTGTATATATATATATATATATATATATATATATATATATACACACATATATATATATATATATATATATATATATATATATATATATATATACACATATATATATATATATGTATATATATATATATATATATATATATATATATATATATATATATATATATACACACATGAAAAATAGACAAAACTTTTGAAAGAACTAATCCAATGTTGATTAAGTTAGTTAATAAACCGTCCCACCTTTTGTTTTATTAACAAACTTTATGAATGTAGCAAAACTTAAGCAATCATTTTAAATTTTCAGTACATTTAGTATTTGATTTCAAAGTAAAAGCTTACCTGGAAGAGGAAAAAAAACTAACAACAATACTAACACAGTCCTCATTCTGTTGAAACATGTCCTCAAACTTCAGTTGTCCACAGATTCATAAATCTGGAAGTTTTCCTTCAGTGGAGTGTATTTGAACTGCTGATAAAATCAGCAGTTCAGAGGAGCGTCTCTTAGGGATCGTCTATAAACTCCCAACATAATGACTCAGAAAAAAAATCAAACCAAAGACCGAAGCCAACCAGTTTTTCCTGTTTTATCTTTTTTTATATATAGCCACCGTTTTCTTTTTTTATTTATATATATATATATATATATATATATATATACATATATATATATATATATATATATATATATATATATGTGTATATGTACAAGGGGGCGAAGTCAAAAAAAGAAAACACCAAGTCCATTTGGGCTTTTCAAAATTCTTCTGCCTCCAGCAAAAGACAAATCTTGTTGACCGGCCTTTTTTTTTGTTCCTAGAAAAATTTCATAAGGTGTGGGGGCCTTTATTAGAACACTTTTCAGACCATTGGCACCATCGCTACTTAAATCCCCTTAATATTAACATTATTATGGTGTCCTTCTTTAAATACATTATTACCCACCGCTTTAGGACAGAACAAATGAGGGCTCCGTAGAGCCTTTAGGGGCTCTACAGAGCCCCTAAAGGGACACAGATTTTTTTTTCATATATATAATGAGTTTTACGCACGCGTGAAACCTTTACGTGCGGGTGTAAGCCTAAATTAGGGTTCCGCGTTAAAACGACGCAGAGCCTACGGCGTAGGGTACGCGGTGACGCGCACCTACGCCGTAGGCTCTGCGTTGGTGTGACGTGGAACCATAAATCAGCCCTGAGCAGCACTGAGGGGAGGGAGGGGGGTTGTGCAAAAGGCTCGGGGAGCTGCTGCACCCCACTCTCCCCCTCCCCTGGCGTGTGGCCTGCTCTCTCTCTCCTACCTGGGCTCGCCCTTTGCCCTCAACATGTCTGGGCTTGTCTGCTCTCTCCACCCCACCTCTGCTGCATTTCAGGAGAAGTAGCAGACAGACTGAGACAGTCAGTACGTGCACATGCAGCGATTCAAACTGGTTGGAGATCATTTGCACACATCGTACTGACTTTTAAACTGCATGTGAACACCTTAAGTCAGTCAAGTAATCTGATCAGACTGGATTCATCAACCCGCTTGCAGCACCTAGATAAGCCAGTCGCAACCGCCTTGTTAATGCCATGTGTACGGAGACATGGATATTACAGTCTGCGCATGCTCGAGAATTTCCCCCGGGTGGGGTTTTCCCCCGGGGGAGGGGATTCACTCGGAAGTGAAAGGAGACGACGCAACGCTGCTCAGTAGTAGCTCCCTGGGGTGTCGTGTGACTGCTTCAGGGGTGTCGTCAAAATATTTCCTATTCTGACTTTTCATATATAAATACTGTATTTTCGCGACCATACGGGCGCCGTGTGAAAAGGCATAGCCTCAGTCTTATGTGTCATATTTCTGTATTTAAAACACACACGGCGCACCGACCGAAACGGCACACACACAAGAACACACACACACACACACACACACAAGCACAGGAGTGTGCGTATTTAAAAATACAGCGGGAGCAAAACTTTGTTTGATTGTAGGCTACTTTATTTCAGTTTTTACATTAATCAAACCCATTAAGTCTCATCCTCTGTTTCTGCATTAAAGAGCTCCGCTAAATCAGCTGTGCCAGTCCGAATTCCTCACTGTCAGAGTCACGTTCCGTGCCGTGCGGTGCCTCGGAAATGCACGCTTTTGCAAAAGCTCGCAAAATAATCCCAGCAGACACGTTAGCCCACGCATCAACAATCAATCTGCAAACTGTGGCATAAAAAAAACAAAATACGCCGTACCCTACGCCGTAGGCTGCGTCTATTTAACGCGGACCTAATGCCGCGTTCCATTTATCCTCGGAAGTGGGGATTTCCCAGTCCCCAGTCGGAATTTTCAACTGGAACGCCCCTCAAAGTGGGGTTTCCCACTGGGAAAGTGGGAGAGTCTTCACCACCCCCGAGTTACCATTCCAAGATGGCTGCCATTCCCAGTTCCCACTTCCGATTTCCGAGGTAAATGGAACGCGGCATAAACTCCGGAGCCAGCAGACAGAAATCTCTAAATTTCGGAGCAAATTTCTTAACAGGCGTAGCTACAACTGTTAGATTTCATCTATTAAACCAACATCTTCCTAAATGATTTATTTCAGCCGGCGTGATTCTCAACAGAGCAGCGTCCCAGAGAGAGTTTCTCTCCCGGGGCTGACGGAGCAGCTTGACCCGGCGGACACGTCTCTTCTCGGGCTGTGAGCTGAGGTTGCTCCCCGGGGGCGGCGGCTCTTCTCATCTCCGAAAACATCGGGTCAAATTTCTTAATAGGCGTTATTTGGATAAACTGAGCCCCGGTTGCGGATCTTAAGGTTACCTTTATACCTGGAAAAAATATTAAAACTTAATAAAGTGCCATATTAACAGCGCTACAGCTGAAATTAAAACAGCTTTTGGCTCTCCGCTTCCTGATCAGGTTAGGGATGAAAACGAGGGGGAGTAGGAGAAATGGGACAGGCACCTGGGCCAAGTGCCCTAGATCTCAAGTGCCCTAAAATCTCCCCCTTCTTTTTTAGGGGTTAGGGAAGAAAAGAAGTGCGAGTGGAGAAAAGAAGGGTGAGTGAAGGAGAATTGGGATTGGCCCTTAGAATGCACTTTGTCCTTTCCTCGTTGTTAAGCGGAGGTCAACCGGAAGTGGCTCTTTGTTGAAATGGTTACCATGGTTACCTCGGGTACAGCGCCACCTAGCGTCACGGAGTCAGCCATGCTCTGGTTACAGTGGTTTATTCAATCTGATTCAGTCTGATCTCAGAACAGCATGTGTAATCAGACAAGTTGATCCAATCTTCTGCATGTCATTATCTGATCAGATCTCCAACCACCTTGAATCGCTGCATGTGCACGTACTGAGTGACTTTGAGAATTAGGTTAAGCATCTAGTTGAGTTAGTTTTCCCTGTTTGTGTGCGTTCATGACTACAAGTAAGTGTTTAGTTGTTTGTATTTAGGATATTTGGTGAAGTTAGCGCTTGTATGTTGTTGTTTTAAGTCTAGCAGTTATGTATGTGATAATTTACCATCAGTCTGTATAGAATGATTGTTTCCTTTATCTGTCCCCTTTATTTAGCTTTAATCGTTGTTCTTGCCGTAAATCACTAGTTATTGTTTGGCCTGTTTGAGTTGTTTACCAGTAGAGTCTATTTAGATTATAATGTTATTTCCTTTATTCCTTCATTTAGAACCACACACACCGATGCAGAGTGACGTTGCCTGTTTCTGTGCCATAAAGCCGCAATAAACCGCCTAAAGGTTTTCCCTGCCTCCCGTGTCCTGACTAGACACCCCATATCGTTGGCTATTTTTCCTGAGCCACCAAGAGCTTCATTACAGGGGTGAAGCGGGGCTGCCGGGCCGTTCTCGCATCGCCTTCTCACAGTGTCATGATGATTTCCAATTACAGGCTGAGCCTACCATTGGTTTTTAAACTGTAAAAAGTGGGGGGGACAAAAACATGATTTTGAAAAGACGGGGGGACATGTCCCCCTGTTGCGCCGGGGCACTCACGGCGTTTAGCGCAGCAACGGCGTGCTGCCACTCACTCGCTGTATTTTATACTATTTATATACTTTTTCTACTTTTAATGTGACCACCAAATAATGTGGTTTTCCTGCCTCCACCTCATCCTCAACATTTCGATCTCAGATCTCAGTGAAATTTAGTGGCGCGGTGGCTCGACACGTTCATTCATCCCAACGCCCAAACAGGCTGCAGGAAGCCACTGCGCATGCTCAGCAGCTCATTCATATGCAAATATTACTTTGCATTACCCTTTTAAGGTAAAAAGTGGGCGTGTAGAGGGCAGGATATGAGGCGGATTCAGCTGCGCAACCTTCCAGCTGGACTCTGATTTATAAAGCGAACTTTGCTTGCAAGTGTGCGTGCACACGGTTTTATAGATCCGGATTTTTTTTTTGCGCCCGCCATTTTCGGCTTTTGAGTGTACGTGCACTTTTAGTATGAATTCTACGCACTCCATTTTAAATGAGGCCCCTGATCAGTTGCTGATCCATCCTGCTCAGATTCTCCGACGTATCAGCGGGCCCCTCCCGCTCCACTATCTCCCTCCTTCTCTCCTCTCTCGCTGGTAGCATTCATTCCTAAATCATTTTTTGACTCACTAGACTCGGCTATATCATCATCATTTGGACATGGAGCCCAACCCTTTAGTTGCTCTCTTTGGTACCATGGGAGGCGAGGCTGATGCACGTCTGAGCCTGGATTAACGTCGAACTTTGTCATTTGCCTCTCTGCTTGCCAGACGGGCAATTCTATTGAGGTGGAAGAATGCTGCTCCGCCCGACCACGCTCAGTGGGTGATAGATATAATGTCCTGCCTATATCTGGAAAAAATATACTATTCCATCCATAACTTTAAAGAAAAATTTCATAAGGTGTGGGGGCCTTTCTTAGAACACTTTTCAGACCATTGGCACCATCCCTACTTAAATCCCCTTAATATTAACATTCACTAGCAAGGACCACGCCATCAACAGGATACGTTTAAATGATTTATTGATACGAAGATGATGACGATGACGATGGTGATGATGATGGCGATGATGATGACAATGACGATGATGATGATCTATGGATCAGTCGATGCGTTGTGGGGAAGCTGGTAGGGAATCCGCCGCAGCGCCCGGGCAACGACGAACCCCCTAGGAATCTATGAGGTAGAGAAAGAGAGGGGAGAAGGAGAAGAGAAAAGGGGTGGGGGGGAGGGGTGCAGAGACGAGAGCGAAGATGATCTGAGGGTTAGGCTGGTATTTGAAGCTGGCATTGATGAAGTTTTATTTTTTTCTCAGAAGATCAGTGCTGGTGGGTTGATTTACTGTATAGATGCCCTCTGTGAGGTGCTGTGATTTCCGGGTGTTTGCAGGATGTGGGTTTAGAGGTGGCATTTCTAGAGTGAGCTGCAGACTTTTGACAGACAGTATGGGAGCTGCATCACTCTGCCTTGTGATCTGTAAGAAATGTATTTTTTATTATAATATATCACTCTCTGTGTAATTTTAGGAAGAAGGATTTTTTGTTTGTTTGTTTTGGCTGTTCCATTTCCTAGAAGTAGAAAACCTAGTAGAAAACCTGAAGGTTTAGCAAAACTGCTGCTCATGGTGTTCTCAGTATCTAATCTTATTATGATAATGACATATATGTATATAGTTTTCTGTAATTCAGTCCAGTTAAGAATTCATTATCGAGTCCTTCTTTTTCTACCAGACAGAAACCAGAACTGAAAAACACGAGTTTGACTTCTCTCCTGTTCTAATCTACAGCCGCCGCGCTGAGTATCCGTCCTGACCAATCTCAGTTCTTTCGCTATGAGTCCTTCACCATGGACTGTGCGGTACCTGGAAACGGCACTGGTTGGACGGTGAAGAGGAACACCCCATCTAAGTTGGTTGTGTGTGAGGATGGCTGGGGTCGGCCAAATGGCTCATCTTGCTTCAAGCAGAGCGTCTACACGTCAGACACTGGATTGTACTGGTGTGAGTCTAAGTGGGGGGAGTGCAGCAATGTCCTCAACATCACGGTCAACGGTAAGCTCTCAATTATTCATGCACACTACAGGTAATAATAACAATAATGATTTTAACTTGTAATGCACTTTACATTCAATGAATTTCAAAGTGCTACACTTAGACCATTATTCATTCCTACTCATTCTCACCGGTGGTAGTAGCTACGTTTTGTAGCCACAGCTGCCCTGGGGCAGACTGATAGAATCGTGGGTGCCATATCATATCATATTAGGGTTAATTCAATTCAATTCAATTCAACTTTATTTATATAGCGTCTAATACAACAGATGTTGTCTGTAGACGCTTTCCAGAGATCCAGAACATGAACATAAACATAAACATAAACCCCGAGCAATTATTATATAAACAATGGCAGGTAAAAACTCCCATAGTGGGAGAAAAGCCTTAAGCCAAACAGTGGCAAGGAAAAACTCCCCTTTAGGAGGGAAGAAACCTTGAGCAGGACCAGGCTCATAGGGGGGGCCCTCCTGCCGAAGGCCAGACTGGGGAAGTCGGGGACGTCAGCAGCACAGCAGGCAGGTGGAAGCAGCAGCGGGATGACCAGAGGGAGGGGGGGGGGGTGGGCGTCGGCAGCACACAGCAGTCTTGTGGAAGCAGCAACTGGATGACCAGGGGGGGGGCAGGCAGGCGGAAGCAGCAACAGGATGATCAGAGGGGGGGGGGGGGGGGTGTCAACAACACACAGCAGACATCCACGTGGGCAGATGGAAGCAGCAATGGGATGACCAGGGATGGGGGGGGGGGCGGGAAAAGGAGAGGAGAAGAAGGGTGAGAGGCACCGCCCAGCGGATCATGTCGGTGCCCCCCTGCAGCATAAGCCTATAGCAGCATATCTACGGCAAAGCTATATTTGAGACTAACTATTATAGTCTTGTTCTATAGCTGCAACTATGACTACTGACTCTAACACACTAGAGTTTACACTACCTAGAGATTTACCAACACCAGCTAGAGGTTTACTAAACACTAACTATAGGCTTTACTAAACAGCTGATTCCTGTCAGTACTCGTGCTGCTGCATTCTGGATCAGCTGGAGCCTATTCAGCAAATTACTTGGACATCCTGCTAACAACACATTACAGTAATCCAGTCTAGAAGATACAAAGGCATTAACTAGTTTTTCTGCATCACTCTGCGAGAGGATTTTCCTAATTTTTGCAATATTACGGAGATGGAAAAACGCTATTTTACAAACCTGATTAACATATGGTTTAAACGACAAATCCTGATCGAAAACAACACCAAGGTTTCTCACAGTTGCACTGGAAGCCATCGCAACACCATCTAGTCCCTTCCTAAGATTCTCTGGACCAAGAATGATAACCTCTGTTTTATCTGAATTTAGAAGCAGTAAATTTCTGGACATCCAGTCCTTGATGTCCCTAAGACACGCCTGAAGTTTAACCAACGGTTCTGTCTCATCCGGCTTCATAGACAAAAAGAGCTGCGTATCATCAGCATAGCAATGAAAGTGTATGCCGTGATTCTGGATTATACTTCCCAATGGCTGCATGTATAAACTGAACAAGATTGGCCCTAGCACTGAACCCTGCGGAACACCATAACAGACCCTTGACTGTTCTGAAGAAACCTCATGTACATGAACAAAGTGGAACCTGTCAGATAGATATGATTTAAACCAACGTAGAGCTGTTCCTTTAATCCCAACAACATGCTCTAACCTGTGCAGTAAAATGCCATGATCTACAGTGTCAAAAGCAGCACTGAGGTCCAGCCTCAGTACCTGCTGGTATGGGTTAGTATCCGCTGGTATGGGTTAGGGTTAGTACCTGCTGGTATGGGTTAGGGTTAGTACCCGCTGGTATGGGTTAGGGTTAGTACCTGCTGGTATGGGTTAGGGTTAGTACCTGCTGGTATGGGTTAGAGTTAGTACCCGCTGGTATGGGGTAGGGTTAGTACCCTCTGATATGGGTTAGGGTAGGAAGGGTTAGAGTAGGAAGAACAACTTGTTAAGCTTGAAAACACAACATCTCTGGACTGAAACTATGCAGGAGAGTGAAGGAAAAGCAAGCTCCAAGTGTTATATTTATGGGATGATCTGCAACAGAGGTGACAAGAACTTTCTGAAGATTATTTGGTTTCCATTGTAAAAAGAATACCAACGATAAATACCAACTGTTGTCTCTGTCAAAGCTGGCTTAAAATACATTTGTTTATAAAGTGGTTAATTTTAGGTCAGTTGTTTGCGCTATAAGCTTTCCTTTCAGAGCACCATGTAACAATGCTTAAATTTCAGTAACAAACTGAAAAGTTGGGGCGCTATAACACCTTAGACCAGTAGTATAAAAATGACATTGTGTGTTTCAAAGTTGGTCATTTTTCTGCACAGAAAGTTGGGTCCACTGAGGGTAAACAGTTTTAAGAAATTGACATGAACTTAAATAGGTTCGAAGTTGTGCTGTGCTGTTACTCCTGGAGCATAAATGCAAGCAGTCCTAAATTTGCATTCAGTTTGAGGCCTTTCCGTGCAGAGTTTGCATGGGGTTTGGTTGTATCAACCGACTTTCTACCCACTGCCTCTGTGGCAGACCTACCAACTGCAAGTTAATCACACATGGCCAACATTTAAAGACACACCGCAAGCGTTTAAATGCACATTCCCAGCAGTCAGTGCATGTCTGCCGTTACCAAAATGTGTTACCATAGTGATTGAGTGATTGGCTATCACCGTCCTGCACTACATCTAATCATTATTTTTGTTTTAAAACATCAAATGTGTTATCTGGAATCCGCAGCATTTTTCTTTTACAAACTTTATTCGACGAATGCACAATAAAACGTTTTGGAGGTCTGGTCGTACGATTATTTCTTTGAAAGTAATGATTAGACGCACCCATCTGCCACTTTCCGTTGCAGGGTGCTAATGGTTATGAACCAAATATGATGAAATTATTGTCATGTTGTTACATCAAATAGCAGTTAATTTCAATTCAATTCAATTTTATTTATATAGCGTCTAATACAACAGAGTTGTCTCTAGACGCTTTCCAGAGACCCATACCCAGAACATGACCCCCGAGCAGTTATTACATAAACAATGGCAGGTAAAAACTCCCCTAGTGGGAGAAAAACCTTAAGCCAAACAGTGGCAAGGAAAAACTCCCCTTTAGGAGGGAAGAAACCTTGAGCAGGACCTGGATCATAAGGGGGGACCCTCCTGCCGAGGGCCAGACTGGTGGGTCAGGGACGGCAACAGCACAGCAGGCAGGTGGAAGCAGCAACGGGATGACCAGGGGTGGGGACCGCAGGCCAGCACGCAGCTCCCGAAGCTCCGGCCCAAGCGTCAAGTCCCAGGTTTGGGTGCAGGGTCGGGGAAAGGTTGAGAAGGAGTCTTGACGGACAAACCTCTCCCCCGCCTGCCCGGCCGTTACCCTGCCCCTCTCACTCCCATGCTGCAGGTTCCGGTGTCCGGCAGAGGATGCTGCAACATGGACAAAAGAGAAAAAAGGGAGGAGAAGGGGGGGGCAGTACAAGAAACTACAGGAGCGACTCTGACACATTAGAGTTTACACTACCTAGGGATTTACAAACACCAGCTAGAGGTTTACTAAACACTAACTATAGGCTTTACTAAACAGAAATGTTTTAAGTTTAGTTTTAAAGGTGGAGGTGGTGTCAGCCTCCTTAACCCAGATTGGAAGTTGGTTCCAAAGTAATGGTGCCTGATAGCAGAACGCCCGCCCTCCAAATCTACATTTAGATATCTTCTAGGAACTACGAGTAAACCGCAGGCTTAAAACAAGATGACCTATCTGAGTCAAAACGTAATCTCATTTACATTTTGTGTTTGACGTTTAGATTTGTGTGACTAAATTAATCACAAGGGTTTTTTCTTTATATATCAGTTGGCGTCGTGATCCTGGAAAGTCCTGCACTTCCTGTGGCTGCGGGGGACCAGGTGACCCTTCGCTGCTCCTACAAGGAAAGATATGCGCCGCGTCCTTCGTCCGATTTTAACGCAGTCTTCTACAAAAATGGGTTTGAGATCGAAAACTCCTCGGATGGAACGTTGACTCTTCCCAGATTGTCCAAAGCTGACGAGGGCCTCTACAAGTGTAAACACCCAACAGAAGGAGAGTCACCAGAGAGTTTCCTGGCTGTGAGAGGTGATTGAGTTCAACTACACACAGACACAAACATTTTAAAAAATCACACAAAGAAAGTGGCAACATTTGTGCACATCAGAACAGAGAAAGAGAAGTCAGTTCGATCTCTTGACTTGGACCAAACGATTTGAGGGAAATATCAGCTGGCTGCAGTTCAACTTGTGATCCTTAAACTGAAATTGGTTGTTAAATTAACGTATGTTGAAGCGTCACCACTGAGCATGAACAGAAAGTTGTTCTCACTGACCCCGCGAACAAGTATGTCTCAGTTGTCGCACTTGATGACGAATCAGTTTTTTTTGGTGTTATAATTAGGGGTGTCAAGTTAGCGCCTTCATTGCGATTATTTAATTACAGGCGTGTTTACCAGACGTTTGTAGGCTTAAGATTGATAAGGGTAGAGTGGTATGTGTTCTTTGTAGAAAGGACTTTGCTTCCCACCGAAGCAGCTCAAGTTTAGCCTACCACATCAAAGTAAAGTACGAGGTCGCGACCGCAGCCACAGCTAATGTTAGCAGCAATGATGTTACCATAGCAACGCTCTTGTCCAAACTAGACTCTAGGAGAGCACCAGACGACTGCCCACATCTGCGACCGAGAGGAGGGCGAATGTTTTTGCTAAGTGAATGTAAATGGCTACGACTGCATCTGTTCAAATCTGTAAAAAAAAAAAAAAAAAAAAGACTTATAAACCCACTTTTCTTTGTTGTTATGTATCAATCTTTTGATCTATCTGCCACAATAATGTAATGAATTCAATGGAAAACAACCTCAAGGGCCCCTGAGGGCCTTTCTCTTTAGGTGAGATTAAAAAGAGATTAATTAGATGAATTAATTACAGATCTTAATTAATGAATTGCTAAATTATTTTTATTTGCTTGACAGCAATTAAAAAATAAATAAATATAATAATAATAATATATATATATATATATATATATATATATATATATATATATATATATATATATATATATATATATATATATATAAATATTGCAGAGCAGATAGCAGAGTAATTGTAGTAAGTAAGCGATTGCCGAAACATGTCAGGTATTTAAAAAACCTAAATATTCTTGTCCGACGAAAAGAATCAGCAAATTAAATTGTAAAGCCGTGGACAAAATGAACTTTATGAAATCATTGTGCAGACCTTGATGACAAGCTAAGTAAGTAAGTGCGTTTGAACAATGAGATGTTTTAATGGTTTCTTCCTTACAGTTGGAACTCAGCCTGCTGCTGCTGCTGCTGCTGATGATGATGGTGATGGTGATGGTGGTCTTATTCCTCCTGTGATGTCTCCGAAGAGGGTGCTGTGTTTCATCCTGCTGTTCATCCTCTACAACATAATCCTTGTGTTGTGCATCTACAAATACTGGAAGAGAGCTCGCGGTAAAGACAACAGAGTTCTGAGGGGAAATATCTAAAACATGCAGGACAAGGGGTCCTGGGGACCAGGGTTGGAGACCACTGGTATAGGGTGAACAGTTTTAGGATAGGGGGGCGTTTCATTCGTACTTCTCACCTAAAAATATTGAAATGAACTGAATTTGAACTAGTTCAAAATGAAAATGGTGAACTATGAATGTGAAGTGTTCATTTTTAAACTTTGTGAACTGAACTTTAAACTAATTCATGAGAAGTAAGAACTTGCACAACACTGATAGACTTGAGAAGGAGGTCACAGACAAATGTTCAGTAAAAACAAAGAGTCGTGGTTAACAGCAGCCGCTCTTGTCACGGCAACAACTGCACCGAAACCATGAGCAGGAAACGAGATCAAAGTTTAGTGATGGGTTGTGTCTGCGGTGCTAAGGTGCTAGTATATAATATTTTTTAAATATGTGTAGTATGGTTGATAAAGCTTCTGATGGAAGTAGAGAACTATATCTTCTAGGGATTATGAATATTGACTGGCTCTCCACCAAGTGTCCCATGAAATGCAAGTTATTGTCTATTGCTCGTGTAAGCAATTTGACACAAATTGTATCTCAACCGACACGAATTTCTACAAATAAACATGGCACCACTTCCTCTACTTGTATAGACTTAGGGCCTGATTTACTAAAGGTTTGCGTGTGTAAAAACGTGTGCAAACTTGACAGCACCCGCAAACCAAAGTGCCAGCTGATCTACTAACAGCGTGCAAAGAGGACTGCGTCTCTCAAATGCGCAAAATAGCACACGCTGTTCATTTAGTACTTTTGCCCTGATGAATAATCAATATGGGGCGTACCCGCCACAAATCCTGAATACTGGGAGGGGAAGATGCAAATTGGTCCATTTACCACGCGCAATGAGATTTACCAAGCCTGAAAGTTATTGCGGGGATTGTGATTGCGTCTGTATTTAATACGTTCGAAGGGAAGGTGCTAATCTCCACATGCAAAAGGAGAAATATTTTATTTGAATGTTAAATCGAGTATTATTCAGCAAAAGGTTGCCACAGCCACAGGAGGCACATTCATTTTTTTATTTGTGATAATAAAGTTAAACAGAAGGAAGAAGAAAGAGTACTATAAACAAGGGATTAATGAGGCAAAAAATGATGGAAAAAAATGATGGTCCACACTGAATAATATAATTGGCAGGAAAACCAACACACCTATCTCGTTCATACAATCTGAAGATGGAGCATTTATAACTAAGCCTCAGGATATTGCAAATCATTTTAATGACTTTTTTAAAAGTAAAGTTGAAAAGTTAAGAGCGAATAAGCAATGCAGTGATGGGTCACTATCATACACGTTGATACAGAATAGTATTATGAAAGACAAAAACTGCCTTTTCAAATTCAGTCAGATTGATAGGAAAACTGTTGCAGAACTACTTATGTCACAGCCTGACTCCATTTCTCCTGGCCTTGATAACTTAGAAAGTAAATTGCTCAAACTTGTAGTCAGCTCTGTTACCACTCCAATATGTCACATTTTTAATCAATGCCTAGGCCATGGGATTCATCCAACCATGTGGAAAGAAGCCAAAATCATTCCTCTTCCAAAAGATAAAAACAAAATGTTTAACGGTCCTAAAAGTCGCCCAATAAGTATACTACCATTACTAAGTAAAGTTATTGAAAAAATTGTATTTGAGCAACTGATGGACTATTTTTCTGAAAATAATCTACTTTCTAGCTGCCAACGGCACTGCACTTGCACATATGACTGATGACTGGCTAACAGGCATGGATGATAAGAAATTAGTGGGAGCAGTAATGTTGGACTTCAGTGCGGCCTTTGACGTAATCGATCATAGCTTACTAATTGGCAAGCTACAATGTTATGGCCTCTCTCCCACTGCAACCTCATGGTTTAGGCATTATCTCTCAGGGAGGAAACAGAGTGTTTTCCTTAATGGCAGCTACTCAAACTGGAAAGCAATGGACTGTGGGGTCCCACAAGGAAGCTGCCTTGGGCCTTTGTTATACTCAATTTTCACCAATGACTTGCCTTTGTATATACAAAATGTCAACACAGTTATGTATGCAGATGACACTGCCCTGTATTACGCTGCTTTGTCTGAGCAAGCAGTAACTTGTTCCCTAAATAATGCACTAAAACAGGTGAATGAGTGGGTTGAATGCAATAAGCTAGTTTTAAATACCTCCAAGACAAAGTCCATTGTGTTTGGAACTCGACATATGTTGGCAAAAAACCCTCAATTAAAATTGGATATAAACACCATAAATATTGAACAAGTCAACACATTAAAACTGCTGGCTGTAACCATTGATAGCTCACTATCATGGTCAAATCATATAAATAACATTGTCACTAAAATGGGAAAAGGAATTGGCATGACTAGAAAGTGTGCTACCTTCATCACTCCTTCAATAATGAAATCAGTTCTGCATTCTCTGGTTCTGTCTCATCTGGAATACTGTCCTGTGATTTGGTGTTCAGCTTCAAAATCTGATCTGAGGAAGTTACAGGTTGCTCAGAATAAGGTGGCTCGGCTTGCTCTTGGTAGCTCATTTAGAACCAACATAAACTACATGCATGCACAGTTGATGTGGCTGACTGTTGAGCAGAAAATGGCCGGGTTTCCCAGATCCAACCTCTCTTAAGGATTTAAGAGAGGTTCAAAGAAGGTTTGAACTAAGAGAGAATCCTAAGATACGGGTGTTTCCCAGATGACTTCTTAACACCGTTCTTTAGTTTCGCTCTTTCAGAAGCTCTTTGGAGCAGCTGTCCGGTTCTGAAACCAAATCAATCGATGCCAGGCAAATCGATCACCGATCACTATCAGCGCATTTTCACACGCAGCACTGCTACCTAACGCACTAATTCCCTGCTGCCTGTGCGTTATAATGAAAAATTAAGATGATAAATATAATTCAATGACGGTTTTTCATCCAAACGGTGCGTTACTCCGTTATTTCTGGCTACAGTGAGGCTTTTTTTCCCCACACGCAGAAACCGGAAGGAAACGTGGTGGGCGTGTGTGTGCGTTCAAAAACATGAGCCAAGAGAAGGCGAGTTTCGCAAATCGCAACGTGGAATTACAGCAATCCCTGGTTTTTCGCAGGGGTTATGTTCCAAAAAGAACCCGTGATAAGTGAAATTCTTTTTACAATTATAGAGGGCTTCAGATTGCAGAGATCATCCCCGCCACGCACGTATTCCTGCTCTTCTGATGCTGCTGCATCCCGCAGGTGGGTTTTTTCAAGAGAAGAAAATAGTTATGGGTCGTTGTCTTCGCTCTTTTTTCTTCTGGGCAAAAAGATTCTTTAATATAAACCGACACCATTGATTATATTTGAGACTGTAATGAACGATTCATCAAAGGATCCCGTTGATCAGCTGCTGCTTCCCTGTCATCACATAGATGCGCTCGGGCGCGGCGCAGGAGGATCGGTGTCCCGGCTGCCTGGACAGCGCGGTCCGACAGCGCGTCCAGGGGACTGAAGTGCTGACGCACGAATGCGTTCATATAAACAGTTCTGCTTCGCGCACGGCGACGCGGTTGATTTGCAGCGAGAACATGCTGTATAGCAGCCAAATTATCAAATAAATGATATTCATGATGATCGTTTTATTTGTGCGCATAAAGCATATACAGGAACACACTTGTTATTCCTTATTTTTCTTTTTTTCCCCCCCCTTTGCTGTCACCAATAAATGCTAAACAATATAAATCTAAAGTATAAAATAGATCAAAACTTGTGCGGGGTGCATTGTTTTAATATCTCATTGCTTGGTGTAATATTGATTTGCCTGACACGGCTGGATCTGTGAGTCTTTGTTCAAAGATGGTTGTAAAGACTGGGTCAGCAGCATCTTTAATTTCCTTCTTAATGAAAGAGATACTTAAGCTAAGAGCGACTCTGGGAAACGCGATTTTCTTTCACAGGCTCCTTAAGAAGGTTTGAAAGAAGTCTTTCGCTGTTAAGAACTACTTAACTGATCTGGGAAACCCGGCCAATATCATTACATCTTCTAACGTTATTGCGATGCATTATTAGCACCAAATATCCATTGAGCTTGGCTCGTCGGTTACAAATGACATCAGAGCACGGTTACAGCACTAGAGGCGCTGCCTCTGGTAATATATCGCTCCCAGCTCCAAAAACAAATTCTCGCAAGCTTACTGTCATATACAGATCAATAGCTCTCTGGAATTCTCCGCCTAAACATATCAAACAAACTGTAAATAACAAAATCACTTTCAAAAAACTTACCAAGAAATATCTCACCAACTAAGAGAAGTATGTCCTCACATGTGGCTAAGCCTGTCTGTTTATGTTGGTTTATTTGTTTGTACTCTGTGGATTATACTGTTCGTCCGTTGAGCATGTTCTGTGTCTGGTATAGTCTGTTATACAATCAGCCTGTCTGATTGTCTTTGTTCTCTCTTGATTATTTTTAATTTGGCTCTACTTACTTTACTGTTTATCAGTATTACTCTCAAATTTATGTTTTTATCATTTTAGGTCCGTGCAGCCTGCTTTATTGTTTTCTTTAAATGTTTTTGTTGTCGTTTTTTTATTGTATGACTGCACTGTACTGTATTTTTATGTTCAGGACCCCAGGAAGACTAGAGGCACATTTACGTGCTTCTAATGGGGATCCTTAAATAAACTAAACTAAACTAAGTCTAAACTCCACTCAAAGCCGAGCATTGAGCCAGTTTTGGATTCAGTCCAATAACGAGGAGGAACCGTGACTAAATCCTTTTCTGTTGCGTAACGTGGTCGACTTCAGCTCCATCAGATAACGTGACTTCAAGTAAAAACATGCTGAGCAGCTTCACAACCTGCAAGTTCACCTCACAAACTATGTTCTGTGGTGTTTTATTTATATATAAACAAAGAAAACCTGAATTTGATGCGACTAAAGACTAAAGAGAGACATGACGTTTTGTAGAATATACAAGTAGAAAATGCTGAACAGCTTGTTATTCAGAAAACCCATTTTTTTTCAGGTGGGGGGGGGGCACGATTGGTTATAAAAAAAGAGGTTGTGACTAACTTTTTCACCCATGACACATGACAATGCTCCCAACTGAACATTTTCAGTTCCGCTTCAACATCCAGAAGCCACACTTGACTGGAATCTGATTGGCGGTGCAAGCTCGTCCATGAGACGTTTCACATCCCTTACTGTGATCAAAGGAAGAGATGTTTGAAACTTTCTCTCTCCGCTTTGTATCTGCTCTACATCCACAACATCTCCTCTTCAGCTCATCTGGGATTTGGGGTCTGAATCTCGGTTTTGTTATTTGGGATTTTAGAAATCTTGTTCAACTCGGTCATAAACAACTCTCTCATCGCTATGGTTACTTATCATAAGCGGTTGTAAAAAGTGTTTGAAGTAACTTGCTTCATCATTCTCACATGAGACCAGCAAACTGCTAAATATTACTTTTTCATCGTAGTTTATTTTTTTATATATTTATTTTTCATTAGCAGCGATCACACATCAGTCCCATATTAGTGGCTTTTTTGTCAAAACATTAGAGTTATAAGTGTTATTGCAACAATCTCTTACATTTGTTCATAATTGACGTGGACGATATCTCTTTGCGGGATCTCAGTAATGGATCATTGACTCAGTTTACTGACTTTCCAGATTATCAACACACTCCTAATTTTCGCGGCGCCATCCATCCAAACACGGTTCCCTGTGCCTGAAGCAGCACAACACATTATAATGCTGCCGCCACCATGCTTCACCATGGAAACCAAACAGCATAGGTTTCTGAGGTGTCTGAAAGTCATCTCTTGTGTTCTAGGAGACAGTTGGGGATTATCTTCTCCTTTTCCTCTACAAAGTTAGGGTTAATGAAGAAGGCTTAAATATCTGTTTTGTATTAAGCTCTCATTCCTCCTTGGGGCTGTGTAACTTTGACATTGACTGTATCTGAGTGTGTTGTCGGCATAAAATTTTTTTAAAGACGCTGAGGTTTGTCAGTAAAGATGTTTACATATTTCCCCTCATGTTGGTTAGATAAGAGTTCCCGATTTTTATTCTGTGTGCCTGTGTGTTCTTGCATAATGATGTAATTAAATGTGTTTTTTGTTTTTTGTTCTTCATACAGCTCGAGACGGTGAGAAAAAGAGAGAACCATATCAACTTGGACCAGAGTGATCGACAGTTTACAAGCCTTTTTTCATAATCTCTGAGGTTTCCCAGACCATGTTTGAATGCGTGTCCTATCTGAGTTATTAACATGCTCACGGGTTCCTTACGTTGACAACTCCATAGGAGACCCATTTTTCAGCCTGTTTATGTTTTAGATGAGCCTGAATACAAATGTAGTTTGCATTTACAAATATGTAGGTGTTTTATCTCAGCTCTGTCAGCTTCGCCTGTTCTTCTGTTACTGTAGAAATGTAGTGTTAATTAAACTCTTATTGTGAAGGAAAGCTGGCCCGTGCAGAAAATGACTTCCAAATGAAGATGCAACACAGTAAAAATAAGCCAACAACAGACACAAATGCTAATGTTGTCATGCATCATCAGATCTGCTTCTTGTATGTAATTAAATCAGCTGGCCCTCACGTTTATATTATCACATTTGAAAAAAACATATCTACTGTTGCTGTGTTTTAGATGTTTTTTTTTTTATCCCAGTATTTAAATGTTTAGTAATAGCAACACCCAGGGAAGGTGAACATCTTGGGACTTAGGACTTTAATGTGGTGATAAAATAAAATTAAAGCTGCAAGCAGCGATGAACGGGCCCTCGCACCCTTGTGCACGATCAGGCTGCAGTGGAAGCGCTTGTATGACTTGCATGTAGATTCTTCAGGCCTGGACATTTAGCGGATGACACCACCCACGACTCTCTATATCCAACCATTCAAAAGTTGGCAGAAAGTAGGAACTATCCAATATCGACCAATCAGATGAAGGGGCGGGGCTAATTTGCAGCAATTATGTTCAAGGACTCAAAACCGAGTCCGATGACACCACCCACGAGTCTTTATGTCAAACATTAAACATTATACATACTTAATAATTCATTAATTTTACCGTATCTGACGTACTGTGTGGAGATTTGGGGAAATACTTTTAAAACCAATCTTCAACCCATTTATGTATTGCAAAAAAAGCAATAAGAATCGTAAATAATGTAGGATTTTATCATCACACAAATGTTTTGTTCTGGAAATTAAACGCACTCAAATTGACTGACTTAGTTGAATTTAAAACGGCACAGATAATATACAAAGCAAAGAATAATTCACTCCCCTGCAACATACAAAAGCTGTTTAAGGATAGAGATGGGCAATATGAGTTAAGGGGGGAACATAATCTCAAACAACCAACAGTTAAAACAACACTTAAAAGTATGTGTATTTCAGTTACAGGGGTTAAGTTGTGGAATAGCTTGCCAGATAATCTTAAACAAAGTAAAAACATCATACAGTTCAAAAATAGTTTAAAACACATCATGTTTTAAATACCAACAAGATTAAAAGATAAGATGCAAGAGAGAGAATTATGGAATTATGCAGGTAATAATTACTGATCTTTTTGTCCTTGTTTTAATCAGGACTATTTATTATTTATTTTTCCTTTTTTCTTTCTTACTGTACTTTTTGTGTTTTGTGTTTGCTTCTTTTTTGGGTGGAAATGCTAGAAAGCATTTGTTATAGAAAGTTTAAATAATAATAATGTGAAGGTTAAAGGGTAGGCATTTATAAGCTCAGAGCTTCAGCCTACTCCTTTTCGATCCAAATGATTACACGACATGTTATGAATGAGTGTACCATATTGAGCACATGATCGAAAATAAATAAATAAAAAAAAAAAAAACATTCAAAAGTTATGGCAGAAAATCGGACCTATCACATATCGACCATTCAGAAGAAGGGGCGGGACTAATTTGCACCAATTAAGGTGAAGGAGTCAAAACTGAGTCAGATGACACCACCCACGACTCTGTATGTCATACCATTTAAAAGTTGCATGCAGGCCAGCATGCAGCTCCCGAAGCTCCGGCCTGCAAACATGCACAAAAGAGAAAAAAGGGGGGCCAGCACAAGAAACTACAGGAGCGATGGGCAAAAATGATGACTATGAGATACTTATAATAAATGGAAATGGAGAAGAGAGGAAGGGAAAAGGAGAGGAGAAGAAGGGTGAGAGGCACCGCCCAGTGGATCATGTCGGTGCCCCCCTGCAGCATAGGCCTATAGCAGCATATCTACCACCAAGCTATATTTGAGACTAACTATTATAGTCTTGTTCTATAGCTGCAACTATGACTACTGACTCTAACACACTAGAGTTTACACTACCTAGAGATTTACCAACACCAGCTAGAGGTTTACTAAACACTAACTATTTCAGAATAAGGGGCGGGGCTAATTCAGGCCAATTATGTTCAAGGACTCAATACCGAGTCAGATGACACCACCCATGACTCTTTATGTCGAACCATTCAAAAGTTATGGCAGAATATCAAATATGGATCGATCAGATGAAATGGGGGCGTGCTTTTTGGTATCTATCGTCGCCACGGTAACGCTTTTTTATTGGGAACCGACGACATACGGAAATCAAACACAAGCTACATGGTCCTCCATATTTTTTCCCCCATTTTCCGAGAAAGGCGTGCTAAAACCTTAACAGAACAGCACTTTCCAACAACCCCCCCACCCCCCTCAACTTTAGAAAAATAATGTAAAAAGAAAATAAATTAATTAATTAGTAAATAAACAGAATAAAACAAAACAAAACCTGTAGGTGATAACAAGAGTACATAAAAATGATGAAAAAGTGACTATATAAAAGCAGCTAAATGAAATAAACCGAACACACAAAAAACAAATTAATTACACAAAAAAATAAATGAATAAATAATAATAATAAAAAAAAGTAAATTAAAAAAAAATAAATAAAAATAACCAAGGGTGCTAAATACGAGGGATGCCCTGGGTGCCCACCTCACATGAGAACATAAAATCAGCTAGGATCCAGAGAGGTAAGAGTATTCACATAGGTGATGACAGGCTGCCATCTTATGTAAAAGTTAGCAGTTGAGCCTCTAATAGAGTATTTCACCTTCTCCAAGGACAAGAAGGACATCAAATCATGGTCCGCTGGAGACCCGCCACATCTATCGCAAGTGTCACTCGTATCCGGAAACAACCTGTTGAGCTTAGCCTTTGTAAAGTGGATCCTATGTAAGACCTTAAACTTAATCAGATTTAGACGGCACAAGAAGAAGTAAAATTAACCCTGATTAGAGCCTCCTCCCACCATTCATCTGACATGTTTAGTTGAAGTTCCCTTTCCCATTTATCCCTGAGCCCCACAAGAGAGGCCAGTCCTGAGGAAGATATGAGATCATACAAAATCGAAATCCTGCCCTGGGCCTTGGGAAGTGAAAGCACCTCAGTAAGAAGTGAACTCGATGGAGGTTGAGGGTAAGAATCAAAGTGTGTTCGGGCATAATCACGAACCTGAAAGAAACGGAACCTATGAGACTGGGGTAAATTATACTTGACTTGAAGATCGTTAAAAGCGGCAAATGAGCCTTTTAAATATAAATCTGAAAAGTGAGTCAAGCCTCTCTCCCTCCACAAGGCAAACGTCACATCCAAATTAGAGGGAGGGAGCAACTGATTATTGCAAATCGGGCTGCATAAAGTGGGAGCAGAAAGCTTGAAATGTTGTCTAAATTGTTTCAAAATTTTCAAAGAAGAGAACACAACTGGGTTTTTAATGTAACTAGGATAAGAAGATGTCAAAGGGGCACCAACCAGAGCCGCCAGAGAGGACGGGCGAGAAGTTTTCTCCTCTAGTATGCACCAATCAAGACTGGGAGAGTTGCACCAAGCATGAATTTTTTTGTAGATTGGCTGCCCAATAATAAAATAAAAAATTGGGTAATGCAAGGCCTCCCATACGTTGACTTCTCTGCAATATAGCCCTGCGTGCTCTCGGGTGTTTACCAGCCCAAATAAAGTCTGAGATTACTTGGTCTACCATACGAAAAAAAGATTTGGTAAAAATATAGGAAGACACTGGAAAAGAAATACGAGTCTGGGTAGAATGTTCATTTTAATAGAACTAATTCTACCCATCACAGAAAGAGGAAGAGAATCCCAGCGCTTCAGATCAGATTTAATTTCCATAACCAACTTTGCAAAATTATATTTATGAATAGAAGGGAAGGAGTGAGCAATGTTGACACCTAAATAACGAAAACTAGTGCGGTCGAGGCGAACTGGTAAGGTGCCTGACGGGATTTGTTTTGCCGCTTCATTAATAGGGAAGCACTCACTTTTTCCGACATTTAACTTGTAAACAGAAAACGACCCAAAGGTTTTAAAAATTTGTAAAATATTATCATCACAATTAACCGGATCTGTGACATACAACAAAAGATCATCAGCATAAAGAGATACCCGGTGTTCCAGTCCAGATCTATATATACCAGTGAAGAGAGGGGATGATTTGAGTGCTATAGAGAGACGCTCAATTGCTATAGCGAAGAGTAACAGAGACATTGGGCAGCCTTGACGGGTTCCTCTCGTTAACGAGAAATAATCAGACCTGTGGGAATTAGGTGTTTACGCAAGCTGTCGGAGCAGAATATAAAAGTTGTATCCAAGAAATAAATTTAGCCCCAAAACCGAATTTCCCCAAAACAGAAAACAAATAGTCCCACTCAACCCGATCAAACGCTTTCTCCGCGTCTAACGATATAACCATTTCAGCCGCTTGAGCAACATTGGGAGAAAGCACAACATTTAACAGCCGCCTGATGTTAGACAACAGTTGCCGTCCTCTGACGAACCCTGTCTGGCTCTCTGAGATTATGTCCGGTACACAAGGGTCTAACCGACATGCTAAGACTTTAGCCAGGAGCTTTACATCCGAATTCAGCAAGCTTATTGGCCTCCAGCTGCCACATTCTTTTGGGTCCTTATCTTTCTTAAAAATGAGCGAAATTGAAGCCTGATTTAGAGTTGGGGGAAGGGAGCCTTGTTTCAAAGTATCATTGAACATATCTATGAGTAGCGGGGTAAGTAGATGAGAGAATTTTTCACGGTAGCGCTTTTGACTGAGAAAAGTAATGCGCGTCGTCGTATATATCAATTATTAAATCGTTTTATAATTGTATTTAACAATACAGACAGTTGATGTGTGTTTATTATAAGATTTTGAGCGGCACCGGCGGCTGAAGCTCGTTTGTGATGGAGGGGAAGAAGCGTGGCTAACAGAGAGCTAAAAACAGCTACTGTGGGGTACGCTCAGTACCACACTTTTTCTGTGTGAATTTTTTGAAATGTATGGTCTGTAGTTAAGAGGTCCATGTTATTATACCTGTCCTGAGCAAGAGATCACAGTATTGACCCACCCAAAAAACCTTTCAAAAACTCTATGAGTGTGCAAATATATATATATATATATATATATATATATATATATATATATATATATATATATATATATATATATATATATATATATATTAAATAACAAAGAGTGGTCTTAAATAAATAAAACAATACATGAAACTTCAAACAATATTTTCACTAAAATCCTGTCTATCAAAGTTCTGTCCTCAGTTTCTGTCAACTCCGTCAGATTCTTTTACAATCCTCACTAAATCAGGAAATAGAATGGTCAGCTATTTCCCTAAGGAGCCTTTTCTCTCCCTGCCTGTTCTGAATGCAACGCTACCACTCATACTCTGGTAGCTTTTACATTTGATATTTTAGACAAACAACGTTGATATTCCTATGGTCACAGCTGGAACATGTCAACACCGTCTGTCTGTTATGATCATGTTTTTAAACAGTAGTGGATTGAATTAAGGTATTTTAGTAAGGTTATTGAGACAGCTAGCAACTGAGGAGAAACCAGCTAGCTGCAGTGAACAGTACATGTTTTGGCGGGAAAATACATACCCTTTTGTCAACTCCGTCAGATGTCGACTCTGTCAGACGTCGACTCCGTCAGACGTCGACTCCGTCAGACGTCGACTCTGTCAGACGTCGACTCTGTCAGACGTCGACTCTGTCAGACGTCGACTCCGTCAGGTTCTACAGGAGTTGACATGTAAGCTGACGGAGTTGAGAAATCCACCTATAACCTCTTAATATGCTAATTTAATATAATTTGTGAACATAGTAAAGAAATAAAATATTATTTCAGGGTTTTCTTTATACATAAATGTTCACATATAGCATGAATTAAACCATTACATATTACATTATTTGACCTTATACTGTATACCCTACACTTCTGACTTGTAGAGCATGGATAGGCTGTGGTCTGCTTAGTATTGTGTAACTTTCCCAGCGCTTATATTATAATTATACTGTATATTACATTAAAGGACCAGTTTGTAGATTTTGACAACATATCGTGGTGAAACTGAATATTACATTGAATGGTCATCTCTATGGAGGATCCACTTCTATGTTCATATAAACGGCTCATACATGTTTCATTATTAGCATTTTGAGCAGTATTGTTGTTAAGGAATATCAATTCAAAATTTGAATTTGAAGCAGTGCAGGGCAGTCACACACACACACATACACACACACACATACACACACACACACACACACACACACACACACACACACACACACACACACACACACACACACACACACACACACACACACCACTTAAAAAAGAGAATTTACAGTATGTTTATTATTAATATTATCTGATTTATGTTCAATATAAGACAAAGAGTAGTTAGTTCTTCCATCTGTTTAAAAACATATTTGTTCATTAATCAGTAATACACATTAGTTTTTTGTCAACACCATCAGTTCTTCGTCAACACCGTCAGATGTATGTTTTTGTTAATTTTTGAGAAAAAAAATGTATTTGTTCAGTCTATGTTGTTTATGTAAAAAGGACCATCTGGTCTACATCCTCATATGTCTTATTTATCTAAACAAATATTTTTTTTCATTTTAAAATTAAAAACAAAGATTGAAAATGCTGACATTTAGAAATCTGGGTTTTCAGAATAGTATGAAATCACAACATAAGTTTATATATTGTATTTTATTACATATCAGAGTAACTAAACACTATACCGACATACTTCAGGACTTTAGATTCTTGTTAGACTGGAAGAATTAAAATTGTATACTTTTTGAGTGTGTCTGACGGAATTGACACAAATCAAGTTCTAAAGTAAAGCATGTTTATTTTTTTTTTAAGTGCTTTCATTTAGAATCTGTTTCTTTACATGGTTAAATAGCTAAGACCCTTCTCTACAGAAATATACAGTTCCAATGAATATAGTGTGCATTAAAAAAAAAAGATTTTTAAAACCTGTTTTGTCCCTTATCTCAAGAATCCCCGTCTAATAATCGGCTCATAATGTAATAAAATCATGAGTGCATAACGTAATAACGGCTATGCGCATGTAATAATGCAGAGGTTTTCAAATGGTTTTGTCCCAGGGACCACCATTATAACCAAGAAGCAACTCAGGGACCAACTGCTTTTGGGGATGTTTTATTTTGCCCCTTGCTTTTAAATAAGAGTATGGGCCTATATAGGCTATTTATTTGCATCAGTGTCTATTTTTATTTGCACCTTTTGCTATAAAAAAAAAACAAAACAAAAAAACAGTCAATGAAAAATGACCAATAGGAAGCCAAGAGGGGTTATAATATTATAAAGTTCACTCTCACTCATTTGACATAATTTGGATGGGTAAATTATTCACAAAAATGAATAGTAAATGGAATATAAATTGAGTCTAAAGAATAAATATATATTTTTAAAATTATTATTGTTTTCCATTTACAATTTAACGGACCACCTGCAATACCGCCAGGGACCACCGGTTGATAATCCCTGTAATAATGTAATAACTTATTACATTGTCTGTGGAGATTCATTTATCCAGGTAGAAAGTTCTTCTAAAAAGGGTTTTATTTTTAAAAACACTGGACTTAAAACATACTTAAAAACACAAGACGTTTCGGTGTTCATCCAAACACCTTCATCAGTTGTTTGGTCCACATGAAGTAGCTCTGGCAGTTATAGACTCAAAGGAGTCACATGACTAAGGTCACATGACTGCTCAATGAGTGAGCTCATTATTACATTATGAGCCTTACTGGCGCCGCTCATAATGTAATAATGGCTCATATTGTGAGAAAGGTGTTGAATTATCATCATTTTTACCTCTGCCATTCCTGCAGGGCTGGAAGGAAATACTTTCACCTCTGTGTGTGTGTGTGTCTGTCTGTCAGCAGGATCACACACATTTCTGCGACACGTGGTGGCGGATTGGCCAATTTAGATGCTGTATAACTCCGCCCCCAATACGCGGCGGGCCACATTAACAGGAAGAGAAGCCTAATTGTTTAACGCATCATCCCCTACAGGTCAAGTCGATCGTATAAAGGTCACACTATAGCACACACTGACATTTTCTTGCAGAAGTTTCTGCCTCCGAATGCTCTTAATCATCAGGTTTTGATGATTCATAGGGATTATTTACCTCATTAGTGGCAGAATGCAGCATTTTAATCCTCCAACAGCGGGAGGATATGCTCAGAATTTCTAGATGGTTGTTATTTTCTAGTGTCGGTCATCGTCAACCATCGAATGCATCAGACAATGGATGGAGGAAGGTCATTAACGCTTTCACGCTTTTGAAGTTGAAGACATCAAAGGATAACTTCCTGCACAAACAAGGTCTTTGCTGGTTATGTCTTGTCAGCAGGAAGCTGTGACATGACCCCCCCTTCCCCTCCAGACCAAAAGTCAGTCAGCGCTGCAGTTCAGCATGGACCTCATAACCATGTGCACTGTTGTTGGTGAGTACTCCTGTTTTTCTGCACCTTTTCTCCCGCTTTACTGCTCTTTTCAAAAGATTCTGACTGAAAGGTCTCTGCAAATGTGCATATTTAGATTTATTTTGACCTATTAAACTTTAACGACATCCTTTTTCTTTTTAATAACAGCCACAACAACAGGAAACAAGCAGAATCCGTGGTTACCCGAACTGCCACGTACCATGAATGTAGAACCGCGTACAGAGCCATTTCCGGGTCACGTAAACCCGACCAATTAAATATTAAAATCAAATTCAGTCCTGTGGCCCGTTTTTCTATTTCAAATTTTTGATCTGTGCCTAAAATTGAAATATGAAAAACCAGACGTTTTTCCAATTTTGTGTTATACTAAAAAAAAAAGTCATTTTTCATGTTTTGATTTTTGATTGCCAATTGAAAATGGAAAGAACGAATGATACACGGATTAAGCAGATTTGCTTAAGTTCATTTTCACAATCACAACTGCGCTTTTTCAAATTTTTTTTTAAAGAAGATGACAAACTTGACAGAGCAGCTGAGGTTTCCTGGATGTTCTGTTAAGCTCAGGAAACCACAATAGCCAAATGTGCTGGGACCCCAGGGACAGATAATCGAGTCAGGAGTGAGGTGAGTTTTAAAGGCGTTTATTCAGACCTGGCTGAGGAGGTATGGAGGGGGAATCCTGGGAGGAGGGTAACGGGAGAGAGTCCATGAGGGAGGGTGATGGGGGCAACACTGGAAGCCAGAAGGAAGAGTGGAGCGGAGAGACACTGGTTTGCATGGAGGGAGCCAACAGTAGACAACGTTCAAGCACTGGCTATGCACTCTCAGCCTCCCCTTGTAGACTGCTGGTGACGAGGGGGATCTGGAGCAGCTGGCCTGATTGGGATTGCCAGCAGCTGAGTTGGGCTGGTCTGCTGCTGGCTGCTGGGGAGCCACAACATTTTCGTATATAAAACTCTAAAAAGACACCTATATTTATCACCAGGGCTGTCTTTCTTCCAGCGTCTCTGAGGGTGAATCCCGTCAGGTCCCAGTTCTTCGAGTACGAGTCGTTCTCTCTGATCTGTGAGCAGCAGGGAAGCCCAGCTGAGGACTGGAGGGTTAAAAGGAGCACGGCCTTCCACCAAGAGGAATATTGTCCTCCGTTCCCGAGCAGAGGACATGGACCTAACTGCTCGCTCAATGATGTTTATTATTCAGACTCTGGAGTTTACTGGTGCGAGTCTGCAGCAGGACGATGCAGCAACGCCATCAACATCACGGTGGCCAGTGAGTAAACACACTGGAGGTGGCCAGTTGGCAAAGGATACACTCCGCAAATACGTCAGGCGAGCTCAAATAATTGTGTGAGCTAAATGTAGATGTCTGGTTGTCCGTCTTTCAGGCGGTTCGGTGATCCTGGAGGGTCCTGTCCACCCTGTGGCCGAGGGGGAAGCTCTGACTCTGCGCTGCAGGACGAGAGCTCCATCCTCCAACCTCACCTACTTCTACAAAGACGATCTTCTCGTTGGGAACAGCACCAGCGGAAACCTGACCATCCGTAGGGTTTCTCCAAATGACGAGGGACTGTACAAGTGCAGCGTCGCCGGACTGGGACCGTCACCGGGCAGCTGGCTGGCCGTCAGAGGTGAGGAGATGCTGTTGAGGATGTGGTCCCCTAACTACAGCCCGTGGGCCGCACATGGCCCGCCTCCACATTTGACCCGGCCCCCTGAACAATACCAGAGACAGAAAAAAAAAATGCTACTACCACCTCACTTTGCCCCAGCACGTTTTTTACCCTTATGGCCACCCATACCCCAGTCTAAAGCCCTGCACGGGACTGTTTTCTTCATCCCGCTCCCAACCGCTCCCACTGTGTTTATAGCCACTCCCGCCCGCATCCGCAAAACTCTGAGAGTTTAGGCCCGCACAATAATAGAGATACATTGATTTTGTGTCTTCTCCTGTCTCACAAGAGAAATGTCCTACCCAAATCTATCTGATTTAATGTTCACATGATAATTGTGGAGCTTGATGGATAATTGACAGTTCATAGGTCACCTGACCGAAAGTTAGATGCAAATCCATCATTGTCATCATCACACAAGCTATTTCACGTTTCACGAATCAATTATGTGAATGAGAGTAGGCTGGGAGTGGCTCAAATAACACTAATAAATAACATGAAATAAACAAAGTTAACGAATGAGACAAATTAATTTAACAAATGAATCACTTGGCCATTACATTGCTGTGGAAGAAGAGAATGCTGCTGACCGAAGGTAGTTCCAATCCCTCGTTTCTCTTCCAAGATGCTCCACAGACACTAAACGCAGTTTCTCCAAATATCTGACTTTCCTTGCTTTGTAATTGTTTTGTAAAGACCTTGTTTGAGGTTTTTTTCCACGTCATTGATGTCCATCTTGCCGCTAGACTACATCCCGATCCTGCAGTGTTTTTTTTAGCCGTCCACAGCAAAGTTCAAACCGCCCGCTTCCCGGAGATTTGCGTTGGGTCCCGCCCAGAGGTGGCAAATCCGGCTTCAGAAAGTAAAAGTCCTGCCATATATTTGTTCTGTCCATTCACTAAAACCAGGTGAGTTCACTAATTAGCTCATCTACCTGGCTGAAGAGCTGTGCTGATTAGAATCAGCTGGTTGAGTGAATGTGCAGAACAAATACATGGTAGGACTTTTACTTTCTGAAGCCGGATTTGCCACCTCTGGTCCCGCCGGACCCGGCGGGACCCAATACCAATGCAGCCCTCTACCCCAGTCATAGAACGTGAATGTGACCCCCCAGAACAGAATAATGGCAAAATGGCTAAGAGAAAAATTGATTCAGAATGCAGGGTGCCTCAGTGGACACATGATTATTTTTTTGTTCAATGCACTTGCCAAGTGGATGTAAATGGCTATGACTGCACCTGTTCAAGTCTGTTAAAAAAAGTCTTTATGAAGCCACTTTTTTTGTTGTTATATATAAATATTTTGATCCGCCACAATAATGTAATGAATTCAAAGGAAAACACCTGAAGTTGAGGGCTTTTCTCTGCAATTTTTAGGTGAGATTAAAAAAGAGATTAATTACATAGATTAATTATCAATTCAGTCATTTTTTTTAATCGCTTGACAGCAATTTAAATATATATTTTAATAAAAAAAGTTTAACCTTCGTCTGGTGTTAGGGTCGCCACCGACCCGTTCTTAGGTTTTAAATTCATAAAACTACCACAAAAATCTGTTTATTGCATCAAGGCTTTTTGACTTTGTCAGGAACCTCTATTTCAACAAAATAATATCAAAAAAAATGTTGTCACTAAATTATAAAATACTCTGGTTGAAATTGTTACCTTTGTGGGGTTAGGGTCGGTTTCGACCCGGTTATAAAATTATGTTATAAAGCAATAATTAGAGCCAAAACTGAAATCATAAGTGCACTGTCAGACAGCCAGCTCCTCTCCCAGTCATGTGAGCTTCAGTGGATTCTCATTTTGGATTTTTGTCTTCCAGTTTACCTGCACATAAACAAAAGCAAATAAAGTCGGGCATGTCCAGCCATGTAGGTCAATTCACTCATTTCACTTGCAGAGTGCACATCTCCAGTTTGCAGCATGCAAAGATGAGAAGAAGATTTACAGTAAGCCAAGTTCTGGACTATATTTTTGGTGAAAGTGAAAGAGACGACAATGAGCAGAATAGTGATGCAGAGGAGCAGGATTCTGAGGAGGAAGACGATGTGGAGTATCATCCAGAAGATACTGACACATCTGGTGAGTCTGACGAGGAGGTCACTGGTGCTGAAGCTTATCCTGCTGAAAAATTCAAGTCCAAAAATGGAAAGATACTTTGGAGCTCAGTCATGGCCGTAGCTACCATTGAGGTCACCGAGGTCATGACCTCGGTATTTTTTTCGACCAAAAAACCCCAAAAACGTTTTATTGTGAAATTACGCGGGAGAACCGAGGGAGAGTGACTCCTCTTCTCTGCGGAGACGATCTTTGACACCCGCGTGTCCGCGCGTGCAGGTCGCACTTTGTATTGGCTGCCAGAATGTGACGTGGAAGTAGAGCACGGATACTATTGGACAGAGCTTTGTTTGGGAAAGACGAGGAAAAGACTGCAGCCTGCAACGGAGGTGCCAGCACTCGGCTCAAACGTTAGCGGGAAATACAAGAAGGTACGTATAAAACATATAATATTACTGAGTGTGTGGGCTGCTTGCGTCTTGTATTTCTTTCTATATCGAAATTACATTCCATTATAATAAGCTAACCTCAGTAATCAGCGGGAAATACTCGCCTCCCGTCTTGTAACTATAGCAGAGGAATTAACAGATCAATAACCATGTGTTGCTTTTCCTCACTGACACTGACACAGAGAGACCATGAAAAGACTTCTGCAAAGCAAGCTCAGGTTTGGAGAGGGAAAGCGTGAGGAGAGTCCAAATAAAAGAGACAGAGGTGATGATGGCGGTACAATGCCCACTCTTCACTTCACATGTTAGGAAAAGCAGTGACATGATGTGTTGTATGTTTGTAAGATAACTACATAGACGTCTGTGTGTACACACACACACACACACACACACACACACACACACACACACACACACACACACACACACACACACACACACACACACACACACACACACACACACTGTGTGTCTATACATAGGATGTAAAACACATTTTGCTTATGGTAGTCAAGTTCACCACTGACTAGGATCAACTGTGGAGTCCCAACAAAGTCGGAAAGGCAGGATGTTTGAAAAAAGGAAAAATACCATGATTCCGACTATAAGAGGCAAAAACTGTCAGAGTGATGAGATGTTTGATAGAAAATTAAGTGTTGCCATTTAGACAATTCGAGGCAAATGTCGGACTGGTGGGACGTCAGAAAGCCTCCCAAGTGGGCAGGTAGGTGTTTGTGTGTTCTGTTAAAAGTATATGATACATTGACAGGAGACCAACATGGACAGCAGAGAGGAGGAGAGGTGGAAGAAGGAGACAAAGACGGACAGCAGAGTGGAGGAAGCCAGGCTGGGCGAGACATGAGAGGTGAGATACCTAATGTCAGCCAAAGAGACACTACATTAATTAGATAGAGAGTGAGAAAAACTTGTGTTTATGTTCTGTTATTTTGCTGTAAGGAAATGAACATGGACAGCAGAGTGGAGGAGGACAGGCTGGGAGAGAGGTGACAGGAGGAGGCACTCTACATGAATTGGATCCTGCAAAGTTAAAAAACAAACAACTGACAGATGAAGAGAAGTACTACTTACTACTAAAGAATAAGTGGTTCAAACAAAACCATACATACCCACAAACACAGTCAGGTCAAAGGAAATTACGCTATTGTGTGACATGGGAGGCGAAATATCCTTGGCTAAGATATTCAGTTTCTGAAGATTCTGCCTACTGTGCTATCTGCATGTCATTCAGCAGAAAAAACAACAAACGCCACGTTCATAAACACAGGATTTAGAGACTGGAAAAATGCTGTTGGGGAGAAGCGTGGAATTATCTCAAACCACAGCTGTAGTCCAGGGCACCTAAAGGCCTCAGAATTTGCTGATAACTTTCTGTCAGTTGCACAAGAGCAACAGAAAAGCATCAATTCTGCTCTGAGTAAGGCCTATGACGAGAGGGTTAATAGGAATCGCAAAGTTCTCCTTTCCATCCTAGACGTTCTAATCAGTCTAGCTCAGAGGAACATAGCACTGCGTGGTAGCTGGACAGGAGAAGGTGAAGATGGCAACTTTAACTATTTCCTCAAATGGAAATCTATCTTCGATGATGAACTGAAACATCATCTTGAGACAGCACCTGTAAATGCCAAGTACATAAGCCCAACAACTCAAAATGAACTAATAGCCTGCTGTGAAGCTGAGATTCGGGAGGACATAGTTAAGGAAATAAAAAAGGCCAAGTTTTTCACAATACTTGCAGATGAAACAATGGACGTGAGTGGGACGGAACAACTGTCTATCTGCATTCGCTACTTAAAGCATGACAATGGAGCTGAAATATCTGAGGAGTTCTTGGGTTTCTGCCCTCTTGCCAAACAAGATGCTGTATCTATTACAGAAGCCATCCTCTCATGTTTGGAAAACTGGGGTCTGGAGATTGAACATCTCAGAGGGCAGGGATATGATGGAGCCAGCACCATGAGTGGGCATCTGAGTGGAGTACAGCAACGCATTCGAGAGCGTCAACCACAGGCACTATACACACATTGCAGAAGCCATGCACTCAATCTTGTGGTAGTCCATGGATGTTCTGACATCCCCCTCATCAGGAACACCATGTCTACCATTGAGAATGTTGCAGTTTTTTTCTCTGCATCTGCTGTCAGGAAGAACATGCTACACCAACAACAACAACAAGGAAGCGAGGAAACACAGGCAAGTCACAAAAGAAAAACTGCAGGCATCCCACTTATGTCCGACACACGCTGGGGCAGCAGAGGGAAGACAGTGGGTGCTTTTCTCCATCACTTCAATGCAGCCCACTCTGCACTCACAGAAATAGAATCAGGAACATCATCAAACTCTAGCAAGGCCAGCAACCTACGCCACAGTATAGAGTCATTTGATACAATTGTCACTGCAGTCACAACAGACAAAGTTCTAGGCTACATCCAGCCATTGACTAACGAATTGCAGTCACCAAATATTGACCTCATGACTGCCTACAAAGAGGCCAGAGATGTGGCTCACGTCATTTCTGAACTGAGGAATGAGGAGGACTTCAGTGAAATTTATCAAAGATCAGCAGAACTTGCCAGCACCATTGGTGTGGTTCCAGTGAAAAAACGTGTGACAAATAGGCAGCAAAACAGAGCCAACACACCCTCACAGTCAATAGAGGAACATTACAGACTCAATCTGTTCTACCCTTTTCTTGATCATGTGACAAACCAACTAAACACCAGGTTTATGGAGAGCTCTGAGTCAGCTATGCTTGCTACCTATCTTATACCCTCAGCTCTGTCCAAGCTCACACATGAAAAGCAACAATTAATGGTGTCATGGTACAGAGAAGACCTTCCTGAGCCAGACTCCATCAACCAGGAGATTCACAGATGGAAGGTAAAGAACCCAACATCTCAAACAGCACAGCAAAGGAAACCATGGATCTCATAGACATGCAGTACTTCCCCAACATCCGCTGTATCCTCTCTATCTACCTCACACTTCCAGTGACCACCTGTTCATGTGAGAGGTCATTCTCTGCATTGAGGCGGTTAAAGACCTGGCTGCGATCAAGCATGGGCAATGACAGGTTATCTGGACTTGCAATGATTCATGTGCACAAAAAAAGAACTCTGGATTGTGAAAACGTTCTCAGGCGCTGGGATGCATCTGGACACAGACGAGTAGCACTGGCGTTCAATTAAAAGGCAGGTAGCATATATAATAAATAAACTTTGAAATATTATTCATTTAAGGCTATTCATATGTTTGTAATAGACATTGTGTTAACAGTTAACATTCATGTGGGCTAAATAATGTGATTTCAGTGATTCTACTGATAGATTTGTGTGTATTATAGTTTGTTTTGTTAATTTGTGTATAGGTAACCAACATGGACAGCAGAATGGAGGAGCGGTGGAGAACTGGAGGAACATGATCTATGTGACAGCGCTGGCCCGACCCCCCGACTCCTCCCATGACCTCGGTATTTACAAAATCCTGGCTACGGCCCTGAGCTCAGTACCTCATGATGTACATGGCAGAGCAGCTGCTGAAACTGTCATCAAAAAGACCCCTGGAATCACAAGGTTTGCTGTGACAAGAGTCAGTGATATCAAAACATGTTTTATTTATGCCATTGTCAATAAAAAGAGTCATAATTGCTATGACAAACCTTGAAGGGAAAAAAGTCCATGGCGACATGTGGAAAGACATAGATGAGGAATGCCTGGATGCTTATATTGGTGTTCTTCTTCTTGCTGGAGTGTACAGATCCTGCAATGAATCCACTGATCTCTGGGATGCATCGACAGGCAGAAATATTTTCTGGGCAACAATGTCACTTACGACCTTTCGAATGATATCACGATTCCTCAGATTTGACAACAGGAATACCAGAGCAAGATCTGACAAGCTTGCCCCCATCAGGGATGTCTGGGAGAAATGGGTGCAGCTCCTTCCACTGATGTTCAACCCAGGGCCAGAAGTGACAGAGGATGAACGTCTTCTCCCTTTCCCAGAAAAATGCCCCTTCCGCCAATACATACCCAGTAAGCCAGGGAAGTACGGCATAAAAATCTGGGCAACCTGCGATGCCAAAAACAGCTACTGATTTACACAGGCAAAGCTGCGAGTGGCATCCCTGAGAAGAACCAAGGAAAACGTGTCGTCCTTGATTTGACTACTGGCCTGCAGGGTCACAATATCACTTGTGACAATTTTTTTTAAAGTTCTATTGCTGAAAAAATACTTTTGTTCCATTTCCTTGAGGTAAATGTATATGGGTCGAAATTGACCCATAACACCATAGATGTTATTATAGTTAATAATATTAAAATGATACCGTGCTGGGCAGCACGGTGGCTTAGTGGTTAGCACTGTTGCCTCACAGCAAGAAGGTCCCCGGTTCGACTCCCAGGCCCGGCAGGGGCCTTTCTGTGTGGAGTTTGCATGTTCTCCCCGTGCTTGCGTGGGTTTTCTCCGGGTACTCCGGCTTCCTCCCACAGTCCAAAAACATGCATATTTAGGTTAATCGGTGATTCTAAATTGCCCGTAGGTGTGAGCGTGAGTGTGATTGTGAGCATGGTTTGTGTGTCTATATGTGGCCCTGCGATGGACTGGTGACCTGTCCAGGGTGTAACCCCTGCCTCTCACCTAAAATAAGCTGGGATAGGCTCCAGCAGACCCCCGTGACCCCGCAAGGGATAAAGCGGGTAAGATAATGAATGAATGAATGAATGAATATTAAAATGAAAAAATAAATGAAACAAATTTATTTAAGAGATGTGTTCTAATACCCCTCAGTAATAGCCAGGTAACACAACAACCTTTTATTTATTCATATTATTCTCTTGAGGCTCATTTGACCAGTTTTTTAAATTGAAATCAAGGGCTATACTGACAAAAAAAGGCCCAGACTTCCCACACCAAAAATATTAAAACCAATATTTTCATGGATAAGGAAGCCTAACAATATAACCAAGAGATGAGAAACAAATTGGATGATGGATAATTGCTTTTAGTGTATTTTAGAGATGATTTAAAACAGTGATTCTTAATTGGGCCGCGGCCCACACTTGGGCCGCGAGCGCCATCTAGTGGGCCGCGAAAAAAAAACAGTTTTGTACGTGTGGGCCGCGGGACTGCATAGCAACTCCCGACCAAATGAGGAGAAGAAGACCCTCAGCTAGCTGTACGTGTAATAGTAAGAGAAATGGTGTGTATTTATAGAGAAAATCCTTCATTTTGCACAGAGTACGTTTAGATCCGCCAGGATCAGGGACCGATTACTTGGGTCTGCGCCCAGAGCGAGCGAGCGCGGCGTGATCATTTATCCTGACGCGTCCCCGCGGCCGGGGAGGTCGGTGCCGCTCGGGCGGTGGGCTCCGTCGTTACTGCTGAAGGATGGTAGATGCGTGGGCTGACGTGTCTGCTGGACTGGACTGTTGTTCGGGCTCGCAAAAGCATCGGAAATTGACTCGGCTGCAGCGGCCAGAGAGCTGCGGTGCTGGCTCTGCCCGCTCAGGCTCGGATGAAACTCGACACGCGCAGTCCTGACAACTTATTAATGTAAATAAAACTTAGTAAGTTACTTAGTAAGTAATTAGCTTGACTCTTACAGAGATGAGAAACGTAACAGGTGGAAAGGAAAGTTCAACCCGGAATGGACAGATCCTGGTTCAGTCTTCCCACTGGGACAAAACCAGTGTCTCATACGTTCAGAGACCGGGGCGTTCAAAGTGCGAAAGTGAAACATCACTGAAACAAAACACAAAGTTTTTCATCAAACATATCCACTCAAGTCTGAACTGAAGTCACAGAAAATAAACTGACCATCTTAAAACATGTTTGGGTCCACATACAGCTGTGAAGCAGCTTTGTCCACAATGAACAGAATTAAAACTAAATATCGTTCCAGGCTCAACAATAAACATAATTAAAACTAAATATCGTTCCAGGCTCACCAATGAGCACACACACATGTCACCATCCAGCCCAGATTTAAAGTCCTGACAGGAGAAATTAGAGCTCAGTTCTCTCACTGAACGACAGAAAGTGGGGGCATAAGATTAAGGGGAAGAAAGAAAAACTGCAAAACTGTTCAATTGTTAAGATGTGTTTATATTAATTTATTATACAAATGTGTTGAGACAATTAACAAAGAAAAGGGGAAATTCAAACTGCTGGTAAAGAAATAAAATAAGATAGCATTTGAAAAATAAAATAAAATCTATTTTATTTTTAAGAGAAAGAAATATGTGTAATTGAAGTTACACATGTTAATGGGCAAATATGTACTTTTTTAATATAGTCAGATGCAGATGTTGATACAACTATGAGGCTACTTGAATATATATATATATATATATATATATATATATATATATATATATATATATATATATATATATATATATATATATATATATATATATATTTATTATGATGTTCTGGACCTTCGCTTGAGTACATTTTCTCTAAATGGACCTCTTAAAGTTGAATACCCCTGCTATACAGTGTTAATATTTAACGGGCCCCGGGCCACTCTGTACTGAAAAAATTGGGCCCCGAGGTCAGAAAGGTTAAGAACCCCTGATTTAAAACACGGGTCAAAACCGACCCGTTAACATCGGAGATGGTAACAGAAAGCTAACACCAGACAAAGGTTAAATAAAAAAAAACAACTTTTTTATCGCTTGATAGCACTAGTTTTTTTTTTAAATTCCACCTCACTTTTTCCCATATTTTCTGTAAAATCATAGAAGGGTTACTTGAATGAAATACTTGCAGGATGTGCAGACATGTCCTTTGTCAAGTATTTCAAACCCATATTTATACATTGTTAGTGGAGTTAGTTGTCTCAAAGTGAGGAAAATACAGTTCATTGATTTACAATCTGAGCTAAGCTACCGCGATTAACTAACCCCAAAAACTACGAGCCGGTGTATCTGTCTATATGTGTGTTTGTGTGTGTGTGTGTGTGTGTGTGTGTGTGTGTGTGTGTGTGTGTGTGTGTGTGTGTGTGTGTGTGTGTGTGTGTATGTATGTCTGTGTGGCTATGTGTGTGTATGTGTGTGTGTGTGTGTGTGTGTGTGTGTGTGTGTGTGTGTGTGTGTGTGTGTGTCTGTGTCTGTGTGGCTATGTGTGTGTGTGTCCATGTGGCTATGTGTGTGCGTGTGTGTGTGTGTGTGTGTGTGTGTGTGTGTGTGTGTGTGTGTGTGTGTGTGTGTGTGTGTGTGTAATAGTCCTATCAAAGCTCCACCTGAAGTGTATCTATAGTGGGGGAGGGGGGGGAGCAACCCTGCCACCTGCGAGACCAGAGGCCGACAAGGAAGAACCCGGAACCCAGGCCACCGGCAACCCCACAGAGGGGAGAAGTAGGAGGGAGGCAACCCACCGCCTGCGAGGCCCCCCCCCCAGTGGCAGCCGAGGGGGCACGCGGGTGAACCGCTACCCAGGCGAACCCAGACCACCCGGCCGGACATGCGGCCAGGAGGCCCTCACCCTCCAGGCCAACGACCCCCACCCGGCTCTTTCCTTGAACTTTCAGAATATTGGGCAAATAAATGAAAGAAGAGATGATGATGAGTAAAATGTCTCAAAATGTCTCTTACAATGTGTGCATTGAAATGAAAGATAACTTCTTAAGCATTTTTTTCATCAAAGCAAAACACTTAAAACATTTAAAAAAAACGTTACTTCAACATTTTTTGCCGCTTTTTTCTTTTTTTTCCTGAAACGAGGAATGAAAAGCAATCAAAAATATGCTGGGAATGTGTCAGCCAACCACAAAAATCTTTGGAATTTTGGTGGAATCATTTATTTTTTGTCCTCGCCCGGTGCAAATGACATAAAGTGCGTGGTTTGGTCGTGAAAAAATAAAGAGTAATGTTACGTGAACAATAAATCAAACGCTCCCTTCCATGCAGTGTGTGTGTTTAGGAAGTAAAGACTGGAATACGCTATTCACAAAAGCACAAATAATGAGGTTTTACTAATATATATGTTGTACAAATATTTTTAAAATTATTTGTACGAAAAAACAGTTTGGGACTCTTATTCTAGCAAGATGAGGCATTTGGTTGAGTGGGCAGCACCGCCATCTTTGATGTGAGATATTGAGAGTTCGAGACCCGCAGTATGTGAAGTATATTGTCAGTAATTCTTTTTTTTTTTTTCACGGTACTGCGTACCAACACTGAATCTTTTGGTGGTACCGGATTGTACCGGCTTACCCCTGACGATAGCAGAGTAATTGTAGTAAGTAAGCAATTCCAGAAAGATGTCAGGTATTTAAAAAACCTAAATATTCTTGTCTGACAAAAAAGCCATGGACAAAATGAACTTTATTAAATCATTGTGCAGACCTTGATGACAAGCTAAATAAGTAAGTACGTTTGATCAATGAGATGTTTTGGTTTCTTCCTTACAGTGGGAGCTGATGGTGGTGGTCATATTCCTCCTGTGAGGGTGCTGTGTTGGATCCTGCTGTTCATCCTCTACAACATAATCCTCGTGTTGTGCATCTACAAATACTGGAAGAGAGCTCGCGGTAAAGACAACTCTTAACGATGCTAAATTATGAAATGATGCACCGATTTCAGTTTACTTGTCTCCTCCACTTTCTGGTGGACGGAATCACATGACATTACAGTGGACATTAAAAGGCTGCACGCCCTCAAGGACATGAAGGTTCATATAAAGACAGACAAAACACCTGTTGTGGAAATACCTGTTAAAGGCTCTTTAAAATGTTGTTTCCAATGAGTTCTAAGTTACAGAGAAAACGTCTCAATGCAGACTGAAAATGAACAAAGGAAGCATTATGATTTACAAGCATAATTGATTATTCATCCTTACAATTCTGATAAACAGAGCTAATCTTTTAGGGACAGAGTATCTGTCTGCATTCTCGGTTATCTGTACAAAGCTAAATTTGCCCCTCAAAGTAGTTTTTGTTTAATCCAAGTGGCCAAGGCGAAATGTTCCATCACAACAACATAAATATTCAAAGTCAAGTCACATCCTTACTGTGGACTTCCAACAGAAATATCAATCAAAACAAGAACTGACCGGACTGCACAAGTCTGCTCACCCTTTCATAATGGCACTCCAACTGTTCTCAGATTATTACATTTTAAAACTAGGCCTGTAGGTAAAAAAACTGCCACTGCCATCAAACAAAATTATTCAGATTTAAACATCAGCTGTTTGTACCACAATGTGTTTCCATAGAAACACAGGGACTTGCTTGTTGAACAGAACCAATCAAGAAAAAAGGATATGAAGTGATACTGAACGCCACTGACATGAGAGCAGGGAGCATTTAAAAGAAACTCTAGAGAGGTAGAAGTATCAGTGGAACCGTCCAAAGTTGATGAAGGAGGCCCCCAAAAGGTCAAAATCAACCCTGAAGGAACTTGAGAAGTTTCTGGCAGGTTCTGGTCACACTCTACATGTGACTACCATCTCCTGCAGGTCTGGGCGGAAGATGTGAGCTGTTTCTTTTATTTAAAGAAATATGCAACTCTTCTGAATTGTTCCAAACAAATAGGTTTAGTCTCCTCAAACCCTGCAGTGTTGCTGAGACCAAAACAGAGTCTCACAAGAGCTACAACCTAGACTTCAGTGTTGTGCATGAACGAGTTCAAATGAACACGTTCATTTCTGTGAGAACGTTGAACTGAACGCAAAATATTTGCAAATAAAGAACTTGAACGTGAACTTGTTCATTCTGCAGATCATGAACTGGAATTTGTTCAGATTATGTGAGTTTCAGCGTCACTGTTTAGGTCCAATTATTACGGAATAATCCTTCTCATTTCACCAGCGGGCGGCGCACATTTAAAATACTCGACGAGCCCGATGCAGTCTTTACGAATGAAGCCTGAATTATTGTTCCGCGTTAAATCGATGCCATACCCTACGGCATACCCTACGGCGTAGGCTCTGCGTTGGTGTAACGCGGAACCATAATTCAGCCTTGACAGGTGAAGAGAGACGTCGCGGACGCAGAGTCGGCGAGTCGTCAAATGATGATCCGCTTATCATTATCTGCGGGAATTTTACACATCGTCTCCCAAAGAGTCCTACGTTAAAAATCTAACCTTTCTGTGCAAATTATGTCTGCGCTGAGAAAACAAGTCCGAGCGTCTGCCATGTAAACTTCAAATTTGAAACCTCATGTGGAGTTAAAGCATCCGTCCAGTGTGAGAAAATATCTGCAAGTCCTTGACAATCCAAAAAGTTCCCAGAAAGACCAAGAAGACCCAACAGTCCCAAAGGACCCCAGTCCCACCTTCAGGGGGTTGATTTACCTGCAACAGGTCGACAAACTGATAATGGACTACATTGTTGGAGATTTAGAGCCTCTGAGTAAAGTTGAAAAGCCACTAGGACAATACATGATTGTTTACAACAGGGGTCTCCAACCCTGGTCCTCGGGACCCCTGTCCTGCATGTTTTAGATGTTTCTTTGCATCATCACACCTGATTCTGATTAATGGCCGTCATCAGCTTGTCATCCAGGTCTGCACAAGTTGTTAATGACAGTCATTTTTATCAGAGTTCTGAGGGGAAATATCTAAAACATTCTGGACAGGGTCCTGAGGACCAGGGTTGGAGACCACTGGTATACGGTGAACAGTTTTAGGATAGGGGGGCGTTTCACGATTGGTTATAAAAAAAAGAGGTTCTGACGAGCTTTTTCACCCATGACACATGACAATGCTCCCAACTGAACATTTTCAGTTCCACTTCAACATCCAGAAGCCACACTTGACTGGAATCTGATTGGTGGTCTAAACTCGTCCATGAGACGTTTCACATCCCTTACTGTGATCAAAGGAAAAGATGTTTGAAACTTTCTCTCTCCGCTTTGTATCTGCTCTACATCCACAACATCTCCTCTTCAGCTCATCTGGGATTTGGGGTCTGAATCTCGGTTTTGTTATTTGGGATTTTAGAAATCTTGTTCAACTCGGTCATCGCTATGGTTACTTATCATAAGCGTTTGTAAAAAGTGTTTGAAGTAACTTGCTTCATCATTCTCACATGAGACCAGAAAACTGCTAAATATTATTTTTTCCTTGTAGTTTATTTTTTTATACATTTATTTTTCATTCGCAGCGATCACAAGTCAGTCCCATTTTAGTGGCTTTTTTGTCAAAACATTAGAATTATAAGTGTTATTGCAACAATCTCTTACATTTGTTCATAATTGACGTGGACGATATCTCTTCGCGGGATCTCAGTATTGGATCATTGACTCAGTTTACTGACTTTCCAGAATATCAACACACTCAACACACTTTCACAGTCCCATCCATCCAAACACGGCTCCCTGTGCCTGAAGCAGCACAACACATTATAATGCTGCCGCCACCATGCTTCACCATGGAAACCAAACAGCATAGGTTTCTGAGGTGTCTGAAAGTCATCTCTTGTGTTCTAGGAGACAGTTGGGGATTTTTCTCCTTTACTTCTACAAAGTTAGGCTCAAATATCTGTTTTGTCTTTGGGCTGTGTAACTTTAACATTGACTGTATCTGAGTGTGTTGTCGGCATCAACATTTTTTTAGGTTTGTCAGTAAAGATGTTTACATATTTCCCCTCATGTTGGTTAGATAAGAGTTCCCGATTTTTATTCTGTGTGCCTGTGTGTTCTTGCATAATGATGTAATTATATGTGACTTTGCCCTCAAGTGTTTTTTGTTCTTCATGCAGCTCGAGATGGTGAGAAAAAGAGAGAACCATATCAACTTGGACCAGAGTGATGGACAGTTTACAAGCCTTTTTTCATAATCTCTGTGGTTTCCCAGACCATGTTTGAATGGGTTCCTTACATTGACAACTCCATAGGAGACCCATCTTTAAGCCTGTTTAGGTTTTAGATGAGCCTGAATACAAATGTAGGTGTTTTATCTCAGTTCTGTCAGTTTCCCCTGTTCTTCTGTTACTGAAGAAATGTAGTGTTAATTAAACTCTTATTGTGAATCTTATTGTGAAATAAGCCAACAACAGACACAAATGCTAATGTTCTTATGCATCATCAGATCTGCTTCTTGTATGTAATCAAAACAGCTGGCCCTCACGTTTATATTATCACATTTGAAATAAACATATCTACTGTTGCTGTGTTTGAGATGTTTTTTTTTTTATCCCAGTATTTAAATGTTTAGTAATAGCAACACTCAGGGAAGGTGAACATCTTGCAGGTGAGAGTTGCATTTCTGACTTTAATGTGGTTTTGTGCCACAAGTAGATGCTGTTTCAGTTATCAAGAGAGTTATTAATAATTGTCCTTCAACAATTATTAATAATTAATAAGGTAGATTATTTATCAAATTGAATTATCCAAATGACTTAATCAAAACAGGGCACCACCTGGTCGTTACCAGGAAAATGATAACTACAGCTAAATCAGTCTCAAGATTAATTATTGAAGGATGAAATACGAACACAGGCTCCATCACCCAACGTTGGCGGCAAAAATGTGTAAAATAAACAAGGACGGCTTCTTTTAATCAGAATTTATTTACACCAGTGTCAAAAGGGTGGTAAAGCAACACTTTGAATAAACACTGATAGCTCACATATGTAAACAGGGACAGAAATTATACAATGCAAAAAGTTCCAGTCATTTGTGTGGGTGTGTGACTAGTGTGTGTGTGTGTGTGTGTGTGTGTGTGTGTGTGTGTGTGTGTGTGTGTGTGTGTGTGTGTGTGTGTGTGTGTGTGTGTGTGTGTGTGTTTCAATGCAGATGTCACACATCTTCAATATATCAAGCCATGCAGACACAAAGAGGAGTGTGTGAGGGTAGCTCAGATGGCTCGGGAATTTATGACCGAGAGAAGTGTTTGTGTGTGTGTGTGGGGATTAGTAGGAGAGGAAAAGAGAAATAGAGAAGAAAAATAAAATAAACAGACACTCTTAAATAATTCCTCGCTACCAGAAACCCAAGACCTTTCTGATCTTTCCCACACTGAATTGCACCACTGTGAAACTAAACTTCACACGTGCGTTCTGGTCATTCAACTGGGAAATGAGGACAGGCTTTGTTTTCTGTTGTAGAGGAACATGTCATCAAGATCCAGCAATGTGGATGGTGCAGTATACAGACAAGAAGATAAACAAAAACACTTAAGTTAATAAACACAACTATGACGGGATCAGCAGTCCAGCTCACAGCGTAAACTAACTTTTAAAGTGTGTTACTAAGTTTTCTCTGCCCAGACACCAAACACAGCCTCTTACGTGGATCTTTGTAGTTGAAGAAAAAGGGTGGTTTGGTCTGGCCGGTCAGCGTTCCTTGGGGAACAACTGGGTGGTTACGCTCAGCAGGTGGTCCTGATAAAGCGACTCACTCCCTCCCTCCTCTTATCCGTGCTGTTGATGAGGGCACAGCAGCTTGGCCTCCTTCAGGTCCAGCTCGGTCCGAAAGCGTTCACGTCGAGGCAATGCAGGGTCCCGGTTCGGCTCTCTGGGCTTGGAACCAGGTGGGTCACTCGTGCAGCGCTGCAAAACGGACGCTCCTTCGGTCACGAAAGGAGAAAACTGGCCCTTGGCTGGTCGCTCCATGTGCTACAGCAGACCTGTTAAAGTCACATAGTAAAAAGTAAAGCTGCACGCAGCATTGGTCGGGCCCTCGCACCTATGGCCACCACCACCCAGGTGCCACCACTTGATGAATGTCACGATTAAGAACATTTGTCATCCCAATTCATTAGGAACATATAAAATAATACATTTCTGAGGTTCTGGTATAAATAGCCAAACATTTACACACACACACACGGGTGTGATAACAAGTCTTTTTACATGGATTTCCACCAGTTTCTTTCATTCGATGTACTTAATGTTGACATGTCCCTCATGCTGCTCCACTAACTTCAGTAAATGCAAGAAGTGGTTAAAGGACACAACGTTAAAATATTTATTTCTTTTTTTTTTGAAAAAGAAAAAAAACAGGACAGCTTTAGCAAATCACAATCCCGGACGAGCCCCCAAAAATGTAACCCTTTTACCACCGGCTCGAGTATTAAAACTCTCTTGTTATAAAGATGAAGCTTTAACATAACTCCAAATGATTTATGGTAAAAGTCACACCTCAAAAAAAACAATCAGTCTAGGGTCCTTGTTGGATGTTTTTGTTTATGTTCTTCTATTGACCACACTAACCGGAAGTGGGTGGAGTCACACAGGTGTTTTTGATTTGTGATTGTCAATAAATGACTCCGGCTTGCCGGCTCCAGCTGTGAGAGCAGCGGCATGTGCCAGTCAAACGAAGTGAATGATTGTGACTGAGTTATTTCCTCCGTTATGGTTTCCTATCGGCATTCCAGCCCTTAAACATGGCAGCGTCAACAGGTTATGGGCCCAGAAAGGAGTTTGGAAGCCGATGGAATCGTTTGTGTTTCGACGGAGATGAAAAGAACTACGAGTTATGGGAGACGAAATTCCTGGCGCACCTGCGCCTGATTGATCTCAAGAGCACGATATTGAGTGAACCACCTGGAGACGGTGATGAGAACGCGGACGAGGACGCCGACAAGAATGAGCAGGTGTATGCTGAATTAATCCAGTTCCTGGATGACAAAAGTTTGTCCCTTGTGATGAGAGACGCTGCTGATGATGGCAGGAAAGCATTAAAAATCCTGAGAGATCATTATGCTGGCGCGGGGAAGCCGCGCGTCATAAGTTTGTACACTGAACTGACATCTCTTCAGAAGGCCGTCAACGAGAGTGTTACGGACTACATTATCCGCACAGAGACCGCGATCACTGCACTGCGAAATGCAGGAGAGACTCTGAGCGATGGATTACTGACTGCCATGATTTTAAAGGGCCTGCCAGAGGCGTTTAAGCCATTCTCGGTGCACGTTACGCAAAGTGATGAAACGTTAACCTTTGCGGAGTTCAAGACCAAGTTGAGAAGTTATGAAAGCACGGAGAAATTTGCGGCTGTCTGCTCAACTGAGGACAATGTGATGAAAATTGGTGAGAGGAGAAGAGCTGATGTCAGCTCAATCACCTGTTATTCCTGCGGCCTGAAAGGGCACATGGCCCGGGACTGCGCAAAAAGCACGGAGATGCGCAGAGATCAGAGACGGTGGTGCAGTTTCTGCAACAGTTCCGGGCATCGAGATGCAAACTGCAGACGGAAGAAGCAGGATAAAGCCAAACAAGCAGTGGACGGAGAGGACCACACCTTCGCTTTCATGGTGGACCAGGGCGCTCCTGTCTGCAGGATGAAGGAGAGGGGTCTTATGGTGGATTCTGGCGCAACAAGGCACATCGTGACTGACATCACCAGATTTGAGTTTTTCGACGCAAGCTTCAAGCCACAGAGTCACGTTCTGGAGTTGGCTGATGGGGTGAAAACCAGCGGAGTTGCGGAGAAAAGGGGTACTGCCAAGTTTCATCTGGCAGATATCAACGGGAGAGTTGTGGATGTGCTGCTGACGGACGCACTGTATGTCCCGTCGTTTACGCAGGACATATTCTCCGTCAAAGCGGCAACTGCCCAAGGAGCAACGGTAATCTTCAAAGAAGGTCAGAACAGACTCATTCACAAAAATGGTGCAGCTTTTGACATTCATGTGTGTGACAGACTGTTTTATTTGAAAACAGTTAAAGACCTAAGTGATGTTTGCAATGGTTGCTATGACATCCAGACGTGGCATGAATTTTTAGGCCATTGTAATTACGATGATGTGTTGAGTCTGGAGAGTGTTGCAAAGGGTATGAAAATTAAGAACAAATCTGAAAAGTCTGAAATGAAATGTGAAGTGTGTATTCAAGGAAAATTTGCACAGAGCCGAAACCGAGAACCGGATGAAAAAGCAAAGGGTGTTCTAGAACTAGTACATGCAGACCTGGCTGGACCAGTACAGCCTGTAGCTAAAGCTGGATTTAGATATGCTTTAGCGTTTACTGATGACTATTCTGGTGCCATCTTTACTTATTTCTTAAAAGCCAAGAGTGATGCTGTTAAAGGTACAGAAAAGTTTATTGCGGATGTTGCACCTTATGGTAAAATTAAAACTTTAAGATCAGATAATGGAACTGAATTTACGTCATGTGATTTTCAGTCACTGCTCAGCAGAAATTCCATTAGACATGAAAGATCAGCCCCTCATTCCCCCCATGAGAATGGGACAGCTGAAAGAAGTTGGAGGACTTTATTTGAGATGGCCCGGTGCATGTTAATTGAGAGTCATTTACCAAAAGAGTTGTGGACTTATGCAGTTCAGGCTGCTGCAATTATTCGTAATCGGTGTTACAACAGACGGCTCAAGCAAACTCCATACACTGTGTTAACTGGAAAGAAGCCTGATCTCTCTCAAATGAGAATTTTTGGGTCAGAATGCTATGCCTACAATCATGATAGGAAAAAGCTGGATGCACGCTGTGACAAAGGGATTTTTGTAGGTTATGATAAAAACAGTCCTGCATATCTTGTCTTTTATCCAGACACAGGAAGAATACTGAAAAACAGGTTGGTGAAGTTCATCACAAAGAAAGCTAATGAATGCTATACTCAGACAGATGAAGAAATAGAGGAGCATGTTTTGTCTAGAGAGAGAGTTGGCATGGAGTTACCAAAATCTGACCTGGTGCAAATAGCTCCACAAGAAATAAAAGATGAGACCGGTGACACAAATGTGAGCACGGATGGGGGAGAAAGCAGTTATATTACACGTTACCCAAAGAGAGAGAGGAGACCTCCTCAGTACTACACAGATTCTTCTCATGAGGTAAAATGTGTCGAGGATCAGGAAATGACTATTGACTATTGCTATAGAGTTGCATGTGGTGTCCCCCGGACAATGAAGGAAGCAATTAGCTCTTCAAAATCAGAATTATGGGCTAAAGCTATGAAGGAGGAAATGGGTTCTTTGCAGGAGAATGACACCTTTACCTTAACCACCTTACCTGAGGGCAAACATGCAGTGGGGGGCAGGTGGGTTTATGCTGTAAAGGAAAGTCCTGTAGAAACTATTTACAAAGCTAGATACGTGGCAAAAGGCTACAGTCAAGTTGCTGGCATTGATTTTAAAGAAACGTTTTCTCCTACTGCTGATATGACATCTGTACGTAGCTTAATGCAGCTTGCAGCGCAGTATGATTTAGAACTACATCAGATGGATGTAAAGACTGCATACCTTCATGCCCCGATCGATTGTGAAGTGTTTGTAGAACAACCAGAAGGATTTGAAGTCAAGTCAGATACTGGTGAGAAATTAGTCTTTAGACTTAATAAATCTCTTTATGGTCTTAAACAGTCAGGAAGAAACTGGAACAAAATGCTTCATGATTTTCTCACAGGTAATGGTTTTGTTCAGAATTCAGTTGATTACTGTGTTTATAACAAACAAACAGAAAATGGACAGGTAATATTGATCATTTGGGTTGATGACCTCATTATTGCAGCGAGTGATGATCAGATACTTAGGAGTGTGAAGAAAATGTTGGGAGCAAAGTTTAAAATGAAAGATCTTGGAAAACTTAAGCACTTTCTAGGAATTGATTTCACACAGAAAGGAGGTGAAATAAAGATGAACCAGAAAAGATGCATTGCAAAGTTATTGGAGAGATTTGACATGACTCACTGTAAAACGAGGTGTACCCCATGTGAATGTAAACGGAAATTTGATGATGAAGGTGAACTTGTTGAACCAAAAAGATACCGTATGATAGTTGGCAGTTTAATCTATGTAATGACCTGTACAAGGCCAGACCTGAGTTTTATTGTCAGTAAACTGTCACAATATTTGTCTGAACCCAAAGAACAACACTGGGTTGCTGCAAAACATGTGTTGAGGTATCTGAAAGGCACTGTGGACCAGGAAATGTGTTTCAAGAAAAGTGACGAGAATCTAAAACTTCTAGCATACAGTGATGCAGACTTGGCGGCAGACCAGAACGACAGACGTAGTATGACTGGTTACTGTTTCAGTTTATCTAAGACAGGACCCATTATTTCCTGGAAGAGTAAGAAACAACACACTGTTGCTCTATCCACATGTGAAGCAGAATACATGGCTTTAGCTGCAACAACACAGGAAAGCCTGTATCTTGTAAATTTAATGAATGAGATGGACAATCACTGTGAATATGCACCTGTGACAGTTTATGAGGACAATCAAGGCACGATTGCACTTTCTAAGGACCCTGTCCGTCGTCAGGGTTGTAAACACATTGATATCAGGTATCACTTTATCAGATCTGCACTTGTCGATGGAAAAGTGACCGTTGTGTTTTGTCCAACAGAAGATATGGTGGCAGACATTTTCACAAAATCTGTAACCAAAGCCAGAATGGCTAAATTTGTATGTTTCATTTTTGGTGTTTGAAATGATGGCTGTTATTTGATATGTGCTGGCAATCTAAGAACAAGTGGGGGTGTTGGATGTTTTTGTTTATGTTCTTCTATTGACCACACTAACCGGAAGTGGGTGGAGTCACACAGGTGTTTTTGATTTGTGATTGTCAATAAATGACTCCGGCTTGCCGGCTCCAGCTGTGAGAGCAGCGGCATATGCCAGTCAAACGAAGTGAATGATTGTGACTGAGTTATTTCCTCCGTTATGGTTTCCTATCGGCATTCCAGCCCTTAAACATGGCAGCGTCAACAGTCCTGTATAATTCTCACCTGAAATGATGGAGACTATAGGGAACACTTGGCCTGTATAGCACTTAATACTTGAATAATGAAACACCAATCAATAATCCCAACACAATGATTTCAGTTTCAGAAAATGTATTGACCAACTAAACAAAATACAAATCCTAGCAGTTTGAATAAACCTAAAACCCGGGGTTTTGAAACATTTAATTATTTTCCCAAACTGTCTTATTCTAATAGTTTGAGTGCACTCTTTTCTACTTTTGTTGGCGCGCTTAGTTGGAGCTCATAATGGAAACCTTTGATACCGGTACTCCAGTGTATTGGTGTAGTCAACCAGACCTGACCGTAGCTGAAGAATGGTCACTCGTGGCGGCAACAACCATCTCCACGTCCCGCAGCTCGCAGCGGAAGACCTCCGTCTTCCCCAACAGCAACAACACGTCCTCCGTCTCCCACGACAGCAGCGACACGTCCTCCGTCTCAGCAGGTGGCGTTCTTCCCCAGCGAGCACGGCGGTGTTAGCCCGGCTCCGGCGGTGTTAGCCCGACTCCGACCAGCCAACAGACCCGGTCCGTGGTCACCAAACTCAAACAACAGTGGCGAGTCCGACCCACAAACTGTGTGCTGGCAGCTCAGCTACAATTTGCAGTCTCACTCACGGATAACTCCACACTGACGATGCCCGCAGTCCCAGAGTCTCCGCCATTAACACGTTGCTCCTTCTTCTCATGCCGTTTCTTTTTCTGGTCTCGCCCGGAAGTGGAAAAAAAACCCCGGTCATGAACTCACTTACGCAATACAATATTAGTACTTACTTTTAACTCTTTTAAAGACATTTTCACCCCTTAAATGTGTCAGGCTGGTGAGGTGAGGACCCAGATGCAGGAGAGCGAGGCAGGAGTTGGCAAAAAACAAGGATTTATTCCAAAACCAAAAACAAAGCGCTGCTTGGCAGGATCAAAAAACTAACTAAACAGGGATCAAAAAACTTGAGGAGGAAACACGTGGCAGGAAACATGGAGGACAAAACAGTACGGACCGACAGGGAACAAGGGAATGACAAGACCAGATATACACAGGGGATAACGAGACACAGGTGCAGACAATCAGGGCAGGTGGGACACAGGCGGGGCAAAACAGAAACTGAAAGGCTGGGGGGGAATGTCAAACCTTGACAAAATGATGAGGAACTTCACCAGGAAAATAAATAAATATTTTTCAGTGTATTACATACATCTTATTTTTTTTAAATGTTTTATTTATTTATTTTCTTTTTCCCTTGTCTGCACACATATTAATGATTGATACCATGACGGTAGAAACCAAAAGTGTATATATGTGCATTATTACTATATTTAATATATATACATATATATACGCATACATATGCGTACACATACATAAATATACACATACAAACCCAGTGATTTTTTTTTTTTTTTGTTTTTTTTTTTTTGGGGGGGGGTGACGACATCCACTGCCAATCCAGGAAGCAGGAACACACGGAAACACACGTCAAGCACTGGAAATCTGCAACAAAAAAACCACAAACAAAGCACGAAACCGGCACGGAGCCAACCAAAACAATAACAGCAATCGACCCAAATCTTGAGATCTGATCGCAGTCTGAGCTAAGCTACCGCTACCGCTACCTAACCCCAAAAACTAGAGAGCCAGCATGCAGGTGAACAAGCCAGTGTGTATGTCTATGTGTGTGTGTGTATGTATATGATCATGTGTGTGTGTGTGTGTGTGTGTGTGTGTGTGTGTGTGTGTGTGTGTGTGTGTGTGTGTGTGTGTGTGTGTGTGTGTGTGTAATAAACCAAACAAAGTTCCACCTGAAGTGTATCTATAGTGGGGGAGGGGGGGGGGACATACATCTTATTAACAACAAGATGAAATGCTTTGATTTGAAATCATATTATTTCTGACTCGAGCGTTTCTTGTGACCTCTGAACTGTCATATGAACTTATTTAGGAATAAGAGCTGGGATAACAACATCCTTCCTAAAATCATATGGAACATATCCAGGTCATCTCGATGAGCGGTGCCTCTCTGGGGTAATGTTTTTTTTAATGAACGGTGGGTCCTTTAGTGGCTAAACTAGTCATAGCGTTAGAAACACGATTGATTCGTAATTGATGGGTTATTAATGATGACTAACTGAAGGACACACGTCTTTTCTCTTTTTTATTCAGCAAACAACAGTTGATTCTATGAAAGACAGCTCTCCCCCCCCCCAAATCTTAATAGTCGATTACAGAAATGCAGAATTCCTTGCCCTGGTACTCATGTGTCATAATTCACGCTTTACACTGACGGCGTTATTTACGATCGGGGAGAATCCTTCTCGGACTCCTAATCTTCACACGGCATCATTGCCGAGGTGATGGGCGTGGGCTCGAGGGCGACGCTGCTCATTACCACCATCATCGGTCTTGGATAGTTGTAATACTGGGACCCCTGGAATAGTCTAATCCCTTCTGGACCACAGAAACCAGCGTCAATGTTGGACAAAACCAAGGGCCTGTTGTGGGTGACCCTCCTCGGTGTGTTCGTGAGGTCGATTTCAAACATCATGCTTCCTGTATGGAGAAATACATGAAGATGTCTGTGAATCCTTCATATTCTTTCTTTTTTTACATTCAGAAAGAATCAAAACAGTTTTCTCTGCTCAGAAATACGAAAGGAGCACTCAGAAAGTAGGCCTGTGTTGAAAAAAATCGATTTTCCAATTCTAAATCGATTCTCATATTAATTCCTAAAAATCGATTTGTATGTCTAAAGATCGATTTTTTTTTTTTCATCATTACATTACAACTTTTGGTATTTTTGTGTTTATGCCCAAGGAAGGAATGTTTTGTTGGACACAACAAAAATATGTCGGAACCTGGGAAAAAATAAAACCGATTTCATCCGTCTCTGTTTCCTCCCTGGATCTGTTTGATAATTCTGACCCACAAGATGTTTGTGAAAGCAGTTCTATCAGCATTCTGGGAGGTGATTGGTCCTTACAGCATCATTAGCTGCCAATACTTGCTGTTGAATCTCAATATAATACTAGTATTAATATGTTGCATAACTACACAGTTATATAATTCATCAACAGTTTTACTAACACTAACCAAAATCAATATCGGAATCAAATCGAATCAAATCTTGATTATCGATTCTGAATCTTAAGAATCGGAATCGAATTGAATCTTGACATTTGAATCGATCCCCAGCCCTGTCAGAAAGCCTACCTTGGATTATATAAAGATTGTATTCGTCTGGACACACGAAAGCAGCGTCCACCGCTCCCTCGAAGCCCAGCTCCTCCTTCACTGTTTTAGGGTAGCCTTCAATCAGGGTGAAGTGGGCGTCGGCTTTATAGATGTACACCTGCTCACCCTGCACACATTTCAGAGTGATAGGGATGGAATTTTCATGGGATTATAAAATACAAGAAGTTAGAAATGTTCATAATCAGGTTTACTTTGATCATGTAGATTTTGTTGGTGTAGGAGAAAACGGCGTCAACGCCGTTGGTCACTTCTTTCCAGGTCCTGGTTATTGGGAAGGGGTGAAGGCCGTCACGCTGGCTGTCCATGCGCATGTAGATGGGACCTGAGCAGATTGAACTCCATACTTAGTGACAGTTGGGTCTGTGATGGGATCCTCTGTGATGACATTTGTTACTATTAAAATGACACATGAGTAGAGATGGGAAACGATTTTTAGGATTCCAATTCCATTTTTGATTCTGCTTACCGATTTGGTTCTTTAACAATTCTCTTATTGCTTCCCATTTGGAAAAAAAGGACAACAATGAGGCAAATGGCGCTAATATGATAGGGAGTGTTCACTAGTTAATTAGTTACCTGCAATATTATAAACCAAGGACAGGCTAACATAACATTCCTTGATCATTATTGCTGCTGTGTGCGCAAATATTTTTGCATGTTGGTAGCATTTCCTCCCTTTGACGAAATACTCACTTAGCGAGTATTGAAAGTTAGCCTGTTGTTGTCTTTTTTACTGAAATATAACCAGACTTTCGTATGTCTGTATCGCTTGGCCGCCATGTTTACTATCGACTGCTGGGTTACGCACGTTACGCAACATGCGTGATGATGTCACTATACTCACTGGAATCGAAAAGGGATTGGTTTGAAAAATATGCTAACGATTCCAAGGAATTAAAACACTGGGAACCGGGCTATGAGAGCTGTGCCGTGTACTGATGTACTACTGACTACAGGACAGCCTAGCAGTGCAATGGAATGCAATCAGCTACCTTTACTGGTCCTGTTAGTGGGCTTGGGAAGGTCCTAAAATGATCAGAGAAGACGGAGGTCGCACAGACTCTTCTCCAGAGGTTTGCAGCTAGCCCCTAGTGGACAGCCGAAGAACTGAGGTCGTTTAACCTTTGGATCGAGTCATACTGATGTAAATCCATGGTTTTGGAGGAGGGCCAGTTGCCTGGGCCGCCAGCGTTTAACCAATACCTGCTCTTATGCACCATAATGCCAGACTGTAAATGAAGGACTCACCAGCAGCGCCTGTTACTCATTAGCCCTGTCCCGTCCTGATGCAACGCTAACACTAAGTTAAAACACATGAACCTTGACCTCCTACGTTCTAATAAATCAATTTATGGGACACGTTTGAAGACATAATAAATTATATACATAGGTTTTAGTCAAAAAAATCCTCATAGATATGGTACAACAGCTTCTAATTTGTGGGTGGAGTCAGACACACAACACTTTTCAGTCTCATGTGGATGCATCTCTTCTCATGAAGGTGTTTGCTTTACTGTACCTGCAAAGAAATAGACTCTGCCTGTATCGTCAATGGTGCTGGCATCCAGTTTGACTTCACTGCACTGGACAGGTTTACCGTCACCTTCATGACCTGCAGTCAGATAAATGCTATTTAATACGGATCAAACCTAAAATAAACAGACAATTCAGTCCAATTTGACAAATTTAGCAATGCAGGAAGGACTCACCAAAGTTAGGGCAGCGCATAAAGTAACTGCGGGCGTCTTTGGGGTAGGTCCCGGACACCTCTCCTGTTATCGGGTTGAAGCGGGTGAAGTTGTGTCCATGGAAACAATAGTAGTGCTCCAGCCAGCGCAGCACAGAGGTGCAGCCAGGGAGGTGGGACCACGTCTTGGTCTTCACAGCCTTGGTGGCGATGTCATAGACATGGACGTCTTGTCCTGAAGATGTCAGAGATACAACCACAGGTTCTCGTTATTGCATGATGGGGATTCTTTTCAGAATCACAATCAGAATCAGAAAGCCTTTATTGTCACTGGGCTGGCGTCCCAGCACCGTGAAATTTGGACCAGTACAACCCATCAAGACAACAGACAAAACAAATCACAACATGAGACATGAGTCAACTGGCGCTTAAATCAGATCAGAGAAAAGATGACATTGGGGATGGAGGAGGGAAAAAAAGGCATCTTCACACTGTGTATAAATACACAGTGTGAAAGTGCAAAAAAAACCCACCTCAGCACAGAAAGCAACATAACAATTTAAAGACTTCAAACTTCAGACTTCATCAAGACTTGCACATGCGTGTGGGGGGGGGTGGATCTAGGGGCGGGGGCCATTGGCGCAGCCATTGGCGTGGCTCTCAAACCTGTTGACTGTGTTGGGGGAGGGCTGATAAGAGGGGGGCCGAGGAAGGCGTTGGCTATAAAGGAAGGTGTATTTATCATTGTGTGTGTGTAAGCGGTAAGTCCGTGAACTTCGCTCAGAGCTGCTCCTCAGCCAATGTCCTTGGTGTTATCAGACGGCTCAGTCAGTTCTGAAACACGTCCACAGATGTTCCTGGGAGAAGGGAGGGCTAGTGGGGGCACCAGGGAGATTGTGACTGGAGCGGTCCGTCAAACCAATCTGTCAAGATCAGATTATAGAATCAACAATTGTTTTGCAAAGAACAGACAGACTCAGTAATTTTCCGTCTGCCTTTAGTCTCTGGTTCATCAATGGCGACTCCAAACAGACGAATTTGTGATCAATTCCCGCCAAGCCGAGCTTCCAACTTCTCCAAGGTCTTATCCATCTTGCCAATGAGCTCAAAGACCGCCGCTAGCCTGCGATTCTCTTCAAGAATCACATCCAGCTTGCGGTTTTGCTCTCCCAACGTTAAAGTCTGAGTGTTGGTCGCTGAGCTCATCCCCTCAGCAACGTCCGGTAGCTCAGAAAGGGCCAGAACAGCTGTCGACGACTTACACGTTTGTCGATATTCTAGGAATCCCCCCACTCCAATTAGAAGGAATCCTGCTATCGAAATCCAATTATGAAGCATCTTCAATCTCCTCGACAGACAGGATCGCCAAACACAACGGCTTCCAATGTTTCCAGGAATCCATTGTGTATCCAGCAAAACATGTCCCATCGGGGCAGGAGGGCTCCCTTACCCCCTGACTTCTCGTTGCAAAAACTCGGTCAATTGTGCTGAGAGACCAGTTAATCAATTCCATGATTGTAGAATTTCGGAGGAGTGAAAGAGAGAGGCTCTGAAGACAAGACAGGACAAAAGCAACAGCAGGGCAGATAAGAAGGGAGAGGAGCAGAAAAGCGTCCGCCTTCACCGAGAGACGGAAGATAAATACATCTTTACATACATTTTTCTTGTAGTCAATTGGACAAGAAACTCCACATATGAGGATCAGCTTTGCTGTGATTTCCATTAAATGAATATTTCAGCAGTACATGTTAGCATACTGGAAGCACAGTGGCTTGGTGGTTAGCCCTGTTGCCTGACAGCAAGAAGGTTCCTAGTTTGACTCCCTGGTCTGGCTGGGTGTTTCTGTGTGGAGTTTGCATGTTCTCCCCGTGCTTGCGTGGGTTCCCTCCGGTTAATCCGGCTTCCTCCCACAGTCCAGAAACATGCTAGTAGGTCAATTGGTGATTCTAAATTGCCCGTAGGTGTGAGTGTGAGTGTGAGTGTGCATGGTTGTTTGTATATGTGGCCCTGCGATAGACTGGATACCTGTCCAGGGTGACCCCTGCCTCTCGTCTGAAATTAGCTGGGATAGGCTCCAGCAGACCCCCGTGACCTTGTAAAGGATATAGTGGGTATAGAAAATAGATGGATGGATGGATCTTAGCATACCTTTGAAGAACAGAGCCGAGTCAGTGACGCACTCCCCTTTGGGACATTCCACAGCTGCGTCCAGGTGAGTGGGGATTCCGGGAAAATCCTCCTGGATCTCTTTTGGATACCCTTCCTCCAGAGTGTGGTTGTAGTAACTGAACACCTTGTCATCCTGGGAATTGTTTCAGAAAACAGTTGAGAACAGGTCAGATTACAAGCAGAAGCTGTATTACCGCAGATGTCCCCTGCTCTGGACTCGTAGACAACGTATGAACCGTACCAGGAAGAAGTAGACGTGGTCGTGGTCCTCTGGGTTCTCCGTGTTGTGCATGCGGAAAGCAGCGTCCACATGACCGGTCAGCTCCTTGAAGTGGGCGGTGGAGGGCTGAGCTGGATCACCAAAGCCCTTCCATAGATGGCCCCCTGAGGAGCAGCACCAGATACAGGAAAATGTTAGCGCTGTTAGGATTTCATGAAATTGTTAAGAGTTCAAAGAGTTTCTAACACTGGTGAGTTTCTCTTTATATGCAACGTAACCTCGTATTCAGCAGGATAGCTGCTTTCATCGAGTCACGGAGTCAACCTGTGTTACAGCTAAACTATTTTAGATATAGGGGTTAAATACAAATACACATACCATTTGTTAAGAGAAGACAATAGGAAGAAACAAATGTTTTAGCATTGGGGGGTCTTATCTATGATCTGGGTTGACACCCTAGGTGGGAGACAATCAAAGGAGATGTAGGGCTGGAGGTGAGACATGTTCGGGGGTCTTTCCCGTAGCTGGCTTCACCAATGAGATTCAGGTACAAAGAACACCTCCCTTTTTAGTATAAATTGAACTGGATCGATGACCAGGTGTGCTTTTCTCTCCTACCTTGTGGTCAGAAAGAATTGTACCTCCGGCCGGAAAAACTGTGCTTGATATATTAAAAGCTTGTATTAACTTTGATTCTATTCCACTGGTTTTGCTTATGGTTCACCAGACAAACGAACACAGGTTCTTTCAGCGCCATAAAACTGAATAAATCCAAAAAGGGCTCAAATATAGTTGTGTCAAAATGACCAATAAACGTTCCAAACCTTTGAAGAAGTAAGTGTCTCCCTTCTCATCTGGAGCGATGGCATCGAACTCAATACCTGCACACCGATCTGGAATGTCTTTTATTACCGAGATGAGAATAAAATATAATTTATTACCACTAATGTAGATGAAACTTCAGCACTGTTCAGAGCCACTTTTTAAACATATTTCCATGTGACAACATGAAACCTACCTCCAGCTGCTGAATCTTGCCTGCGGATGGAAAAGAACAAAGTTATTTTAAAATTGTGTTTCACACTTTATTCTATTCAGTTTCAATGGAGCACTGAGTCATTAGATAAACACGCACAAGGGTAATATGATGAGGACGCATTCTTAGATCAATCATTCTTAGATAAATCAATAAGGGAAAATGTCTCCAAAAAAGGTGAAAGTCCAAAATTGTTGCAGCGGGGAGAGAATGTGAACCCACTTTAAATGATCTGTCACTAAACTAAATATAACCAAAATGAAAACAGAGTATTTTTGATCACTTACATCCAAACTGATAAATCTCTTATAGTTCAAGTGGTGGAAACACACTTTAAGGCTTCATAGTGTTACCTGCAAGGGCTTCTGGGATTCGTACAGCATGACTAAACTTCCTCACAGTTATGAACTATTCTGAATTAAAATGTAGTCATATAATCAGTACTCACACTGGTGCTGCTGTAGCCAGAGCCAGAGCTAAGCACAGGACCAGGGTTCTGGGGAGCAGCTCCATGTTTGTCTCAGAGTCCTCAGATGTGGAGCCTCATGCCGGAGAAGAACTGGGAATTGTAGCAACACCGGAGCTGAACCTGCACTTTTATTCTAAAAAAGCGTGGGTGTGTGTTTGTGTTTGTGTGTGTGTGGGTGTGGGAAGGGTTTGTATTGACAAAGAATTGGAAGTTTCCCGTTTATAAAACTGGGCTTGTACACAAATATTTGCGATGTATTGCAAGTTCTCCGCAGGTGTGTGGAGCAATAATGTTCAGCCTCTTTCTGGTAAGTGGCTGAAAAGTGAAACACTATGTCCCCTTTGATGCAGCTTCCAAAGATAATGACTGGTCTTTTAGGTTAATATTTTTCCAACCCCATGTTTGATGACTTCATGTTGTCCGATCAAGATGTGTGATGTACGCTTGGTTCATGTTTTTTTTTTTCTAAACTTTACTTAGGCTATTGTTGGAGACTTTTGCTTGAGAAACGCTGATGAACAGCCTTTGAGCGTGCGTGGTTACAGGGAGTTACAAATAAAATTGAAGCTGCAAGCAGCGATGAATGGGCCCTCGCACCCTTGTGCACGATCAGGCTGCAGTGGAAGCTTGTATGACTTGCATGTAGATTCTTCAGGCCTGGACATTTAGCGGATGACACCACCGAGGACTCTCTATACCAAACCATTCAAAGGTTATGGCAGGAAATAGGAACTATCAGATATCGACCACTCAGATGAAGGGGCGGGGCTAATTTGCAGCAATTATGTTCAAGGACTCAAAACCGAGTCCGATGACACCACCCAAGAGTCTTTATGTCAAACCAGTCAAAAGTTATTGCAGAAAATCGGAACTATCACATATCGACCAATCAGAAGAAGGGGCGGGGCTAATTTGACCCAATTGAGGTGAAGGAGTAAAAACCGAGTCTGATGACACCACCCACGACTCTTTATCTCAAACCATTCAAAAGTTATGCCAGAAAATAGGGACTATCAAATATTGGGTAACACTTTACAATAAGGGTCCCTTAATTAACGTTAGTTAATGCATTATTAAGCATTAATTAACAGTTTAATAATAGTTAAATAACCATTAGTATGTATTACTTAACATTAATTAGCATATTAGTTAATGCATTAATAAACAGTTAGTTAATGCATTATTAAGCATTAATTAACAGTGTAATAATAGTTAAATAACCATTATTATGTATTACTTAACATTAATTAGCATATTAGTTAATGCATTAATAAACAGTTAATTAATGCCTACTGCTCAGAGTTAATTAATACATTAGTAAGCATTAATAAACGTTACATGATGTAATTATTTATCCTTATGTATGCATTACTTAGTATAAAGTAATACATTAGTTAATACATAAGTAAAACGTTAATAATGTCCCTAGTAATCATTTACTAATGGTGTTTATTTGGAGTGAATATGCATTAAGTAACAGCTACCTAATACATCTACTAATCATTTGCTAATGGTGTACATGTTTACTGGATGGGCATTATTAAACAACTATTTAGAGTCTTAAGTAATCGTTTCCTAATGGTGCTGTGTATGTTATCAGGTAGCTTACCTGACCTTATGAACGGTAACCTGACATAAACCTAAATAAATGTATAGGAGTGGCTCATAACCATTACTTAACCATTAGTAAAGGCTTGCTGGACCCTTATTGTAAAGTGTAACACATTTATCAAATCAAATCAAATCAAATCAAACTTTATTTATAAAGCACCTTTCATACAAAAAAAAATGTAACACAAAGTGCTTTCCATAAAACATAAACATAAAATGTATTAATGCTCCCCCCCGCCCTCCCCCTCCCCCCTCCCCGCACACACACACAGACAGACACACACAGACACACGGTGCAGACATGGCTAGGCACAGAGGATCCAGGTGAGGAAACGGTAACGGGGAGCCGTCCACGCCAGGAGGTCCCATAGCCCGCAGCTACAAGGGGGGGGGGGGCCCACAGAGACCATCCCGGCCCGGACTGATAAAGGAGTCCACACCACAGCGGTGAAGCCGTGGTGCAGAGCTCCACAACCATCCAGGCCAGAACCACCCCCAGGACGACCCCCTGCAGGCCAGAGTCACTCCCAGCATGGAGGCTCCCCATGAGGAAACCCTGGAGCTAAAAGCTACAAAAAAAGCAGGATAAAATACACTAAAAGAGTTTTAAAAAGTATAACATAACATAAAATCCTAAAAGTATGTCTAAAAAGCAAGACATTAAAAACTAAAGGAATAAGACAGTAAAATGTATAAAATAGACCATAAATAATGACTAAAATATTTAGATAAAACATTAACCTTTGTCTGGTGTTAGCTTTCTGTTACCATCTCCGATGTTAACGGGTCTGTTTTGACCCGTGTTTTAAATCATCTCTAAAATACACTAAAAGCAATTATCCATCAGCCAATTTGTTTATCATCTCTTGGTTACATTGTTAGGCTTCCTTATCCAGGAAAATATTGCTTTTAATATTTTTGGTGTGGGCCTCTGGGCCTTTTTTTGTCAGTATAGCCCTTGATTTCAATTTTAAAAACTGGTAAAATGAACCTCAAGAGAATCATATGAATAAATAAAAGGTTGTTGTGTTACCTGGCTATTACTGAGGCATATTAGAACACATGTCTTAAATAAATTTGTTTCATCAATTTTTTCATTTTAATATTATTAACTATAGTAACATCTATGGTGTTATGGGTCAATTTCGACCCGTTTACATTTACCTCAAGGAAATGGAAAAAAAAAGTATTTTTTCAGCAATAGAACTTTAAAAAATTGTCACAAGTGATATTGTGACCCTGCAGGCCAGTAGTCAAATCAAGGACCACACGTTTTCCTTGGTTCTTCTCAGGGATGCCACTCGCAGCTTTGCCTGTGTAAATCTGTAGGTTCCAAGCATAGCTGTTTTTGGCATCGCAGGCTGCCAAGATTTTGATGCCGTACTTCCCTGGCTTACTGGGTATGTATTGCCGGTAGGGGCATTTTCCTGGGAAAAGGAGAAGACGTTCATCCACTGTCACCTCTGGCCCTGGATTGAACATCAATGGAAGGAGCTGCACCCTGTTCTCCCAGACATCCCTGATGGGGGCAAGCTTGTCAGATCTTGCTCTGGTATTCCTGTTGTAAAATCTGAGGAATCGTGATATCATTCGAAAGGTCTGAAGTGACATTGTTCCCCGGAAAATATTTCTGCCTCTCGATGCATCCCAGAGATCAGTAGATTCATTGCAGGATCTGTACACTTCAGCAAGAAGAACACCAATATAAGCATCCAGGCATTCATCATCCATGTCTTTCCACGTGTCGCCATGGACTTTTTTCCCTTCAAGGTTTGTCATAGCAATTTCTTTTTATTGACAATGGCATAAATAGCTCAAAACATGTTTTGATATCTCTGACTCTTGTCAAAGCAAACCCTGTGATTCCAGGGGCCTTTTTGATGACATTTTCAGCAGCTGCCCTGCCATGTACATCATGAGGTACTGAGCTCCAAAGTATCTTTACATTTTTGGACTTGAATTTTTCAGCAGGAGAAGCTTCAGCAACAGTGACCTCCTTGTCAGACTCACCAGATGTGTCAGTATCTTCTGGATGATACTCCACATCGTATTCCTCCTCAGAAGCCTGCTCCTCTGCATCACTATTCTGCTCATTGTCGTCTCTCTCATTTTCAACAAAAATATAGTCCAGAAATTGGCTTACTGTAAATCTTCTTCTCATCTTTGCATGCTGCAAACTGGAGAGGGGCACTCTGCAAGTGAAATGAGTGAATTGACCCTAAACGTCTGGACATGCCCGACTTTATTTGTTTTTGCTTCTGTGCAGGTAAACTGGAAAACAAAAATCCAAAATGAGAATCCACTGAAGCTCACATGACTGGAAGAGGAGCTGGCTGTCTGATAGTGCACTTATGATTTCAGTTTTGGCTCTAATTATTGCTTTATAAGCTAATTTTATAACCGGGTCGAAACCGACCCTAGCACCAAAAATGTAACAATTTCAACCAGAGCATTTTATAATTTAGTGAAAAACATTTTTTGGATATTATTTTGTTGAAATAGAGGTTCCTGACAAAGTCAAAAAGCCTTGATGCAATAAATGCATTTTTGTGGTAGTTTTATGAATTTAAAACCTAAGAACGGGTCGGTGGCGACCCTAACACCAGACAAAGGTTAAAGGGATTGTGACATGAAAAACACATTTTTCTTGATTTTTTGTGTTTTGTTGGGTGTCTTGACATCAATTACACCCAAAAAACAACGAACTTTTAACATTCAGTGTATTGTGTGCTTTCTGGGATTTTCCGCATAACTATGCAAAAACGGCGCATGTGGTTTGGTGGCGGATCGTTACGTAACGATCCGCTAAATCACCGCCCCCTCCACCCAGCTCCCTGTCTCCTCTCCTCTCCAGCGCACCATAAAGGCTGATTTATGGTTTCGCGTTACACCGACGCAGAGCCTACGGTGTAGGGTTACGCGGCGACGCGCACCGTACGCTGAACCCTACGGCGTAGGCTCTGCGTCGATTTAACGCGGAACCATAAATGAGGCTTAACACGCCTCTTTTGTTCTAATCACCGGAGGAAAACTGCTAAGAAGACCCGCGGCCACTGACTGGACTTAAGATAAGGGGACAGTGCTGCTTGCATGCCTTTATTTTTATGATTGTTTGCTGTGGTTCGCCCTCCTGCTTTTCCGTGCATGCTTCGCCTGTCGCTCCGACGCCGCTGTGAGCGTATGGCTGGAGGAGGAGGAGGTTTGGAGGAGGAGCGGAGCAATGATTGACAGGAAAGGGGGGAAAGGAAGCATTTTTCACGGCGCAAAAAAACACTGTAATAAAAAGCCAGGAAAAGAGTACTAGAGTGAAGTTTTTCTTGTTACACTCTTTTAGACACATTTGAGGGATGTTGCCCAAGACTTTTAATAGTGTTAAAAGCATGTTAAAAATGATGTCACAATACCTTTAAGATAAAACAATGAAAATAAAATATGATAAAAAAGGATAAACTAAATATAAAACAGAGCAGTAAGATCCAATAAAAATAAGGGTGAGCATAAGAAATTTAAAATAGTTAAATGAGTCAGTTAAAAGCCTGATTAAAGAGATGGGTCTTGAGCCTCTTTTTAAAAACATCAACAGTCTCTGCGGCCCTGAGGTTCTCCGGGAGGCTGTTCCACAATCGGGGACCATAAAAACTGAATGCCGCCTCCCCGTGTGTCCTGGTTCTAACTTTTGGTATGGTTAAAAGGCACCGGAGGACCTCAGGGTCCGTGAGGGTCGATAGGGTAAAAGTAGTGCAGACAAATAAGAAGGCCCAAGACCATTAAGACACTTAAAAACTAGTAAAATAACCTTAAAATCAACCCTGAAGCGCACGGGGAGCCAATGCAGCGATTTTAAAACAGGTGTAATGTGCTCCCGCCCTCTGGTCCTCGTCAGCACGCATGCGTCTGAGTTCTGTAATAATTGTAGATTGTACATGTTCTTTTTGGGAAGACCAGAGAGCAGGGCGTTACAATAATCTAAACGACATGAGATAAAAGCATGCATTAGCACCTCCGTACTAGCCTGAGAGAGAAACGGGCGGACTCTGGCTATGTTCTTAAGATGGTAAAAACCTATCTTTGTTATGTTTTTAATATGTGGAATAAAAGTGAGCTCAGAGTCAAAAATCACGCCCAGATTTTTAACTGATTTTGAGGGTTTAAAATCCTGTAACTTTGGTAAAAGTTTCTCTCTCTGGCCTTCAGGACCGATGAGTAAAATCTCTGTTTTGCCCTGGTTGAGCTGTAGGAAGTTTGCTGCCATCCATGACTTGATGTCTAAAATACAGTTAAAAAGGGCATCAATTGGCCCAGTGTCATCAGGAGACACGGCGATGTACAGTTGCATATCGTCAGCGTAACTATGGAAGCTGATGCCGTGTCTCCTGATGACGTCCCCAAGGGGCAGCATGTACAGATTAAAAAGAGTTGGACCTAAAATTGACCCTTGGGGAACCCCACAACTTATCTTATAGATTCCTGAGGAACATGTATCCAAACTTACAAAGAAACTTCGATCAGTGAGGTAGGACGTGAACCATTTAAGAACAGTACCAGAGAGGCCGACCAGGTGCTTCAGTCTGTTTAATAAAATGTGATGGTCTACTGTATCGAAGGCGGCGGTTAGATCCAGCAGAACCAAGACTGTGAGTTTTTGGTTATCTAAATTGCACCTGATGTCATTTAAAATCTTTAAAAGTGCTGTCTCTGTACTGTGGTTCATCCTAAAACCGGACTGATGAGCCTCTAAAATGTGTGTTGAGTTTAAAAATTCATTCACTTGGTTAAAAACAAGTTTTTCTAAAATTTTACTTAAAAACGGTAAGTTGGATACAGGCCGGTAGTTATTTAAAACATTGGGGTCCAACCCACTCTTCTTCAGAAGGGGCTTCACCACCGCCATTTTAAAGGAGGCGGGGACGACACCCGTCTGAAGAGAACAGTTGACAAAGTACAAAAGCTGTTCCTCAAAGAATTCATAGAGTGTTTTAAAAAACGGTGTGGGAATGGGGTCTAAAAGGCAGGTTGTGGGCTTTACCTTGGAGAAAACTCTACAAAGTGTCCCCGCATCAACCAAGGCAAAACTCTCCAGTGTTTCCTCAGGTAAAAGCACTGATCCAGGTGTGTTAAGAGTTAAAATCTGTTGAGATAAAAGACTGGATCTAATGTCATCAATTTTACCCCTGAAGTGGTCTGCAAAATCCTCACAGTAACGGTCTGTTGCTGTATTATGGGATCTGTCAGGGTTTCCATTTGTTAAAAAATCTATTGTGGAGAATAGGAATTTGGAATTGTTTTTGTTATTTAAAATTAAGTTTTTGAAATGTGAAGTTCTTGCTTTTTTAATAGTATTATTGTAGTTTTTAAGGAGTTGGCATAAAATTTCATAGTGTATGGTTAATTTTGATTTCCTCCATCTCCTTTCAGCACTCCTGCAGTTTCTTTTTAGTTTCTTTATTTCCTCAGTTCTCCATGGGGGTGTAGGTTTTCTGCTAATTCTTTTTTTTTTTTTTTTTTTTTTTTTTTTTAAAGATTTTTTTGGGCTCTAGTGGCCCTTTATTTAAGCTGCAGATATGAAAGGGGATAGAGAGAGAGATCGGGGATGACATGCAGTAAAGGTGCGCAGGCCGGGATTCGAACCTGCGACCGCTGCAGGAGGACTGTAGCCTCAGTATATGAGCCGCTGCTTAACCCACTGCGCCACCGAGAGGCCCAGGTTTTCTGCTAATTCTTTTGGTTAAAATCGGAGCCACTGAGTCCAGCGTTGTTTTGAGTATTTTGTTAAAATTTTCAACGATAAAATCACAGGGTGCTGGTAAAATCTCTGCAGGAGTGTTCTGTAAAATCTGGATAAAATTTGCAGCCACTTCAGGAGTTAGGTTACGTTTCCTCACCGTTCTCACCGGGGCCTCCCGCTGGTTAAAACTGGTGATGTTAAAAAACACGCAGAAATGGTCAGACACAGCCAGGTCCACAACAGAGCACGCACCCAGGGACAGGCCGGAGGTTATGACCAGGTCCAGGGTGCGCCCTCTGCTGTGGGTCGGCTGTGTGACATGTTGCTTAAAATCTAGACAGTTTAAAAGGTTTAAAAATTCTCTGGATACTGGGTCTGAGATGTTGTCTAAGTGCAGATTAAAATCACCAGTTATTAAGATCCTGTTGTAAGAGGTGTGAATAATTGATAAAAGTTCAGAGAATTGGCTGATAAAACAGGTGGAATACTGGGGGGGTCTGTAGACCGTTATGCAGAGAATTGGGGGGTTGCTAAAAACAAAAGCATGATATTCAAATGATGTATAGCTGTTAAAAGGAACTGCATTGGATGACATAGTGATTTTTGTTATTGATGCAGTTCCGCCCCCTCTCCTGTCCCCCCTGGTGGAAAATAGAAAGTTAAAATCTGGTGGGGAGGCCTCAGTGAGAACAACAGGTGCATCTGTGCCAAGCCATGTCTCTGTAAGGAGAATACAGTCCAGTTTCCTGTCTAAAATCAAGTCATTTATAATAAAAGATTTGTTTAAAAGAGAGCGCACGTTCAGCACAGCCATCTTGATGTCTGTGCCGAACGCACGTTCATCATGACGACTTAATGGAACGTTAAAAACATAGCTGGATCTAAAAACATTGCTGTGCTTTGTTTTTCTGTGTGAAATGATGGTTTTTATAGTGTGGGTGTCCAGAGATTCTGGTGACCGGGGTGGTGGTGGTGCTGTACAGGTGTGTGTGGTGTTGGTGTATGTGGTGGGTGGGGGTGAGTGAGATGTGCTCCTATGTGTCTGTGTGTTAGCGGTGAGTCATGAGGTGGTGGTGCAGGACTGGACTGTCAGGTCAATGTTCACTGATAAAAGCCGTGACCCCACCTGGTTTGGGTGGAGGCCGTCATGTTTAAAAAGGTGGGGTCTGTTTAAAAAAGCCATAAAATTGTCCACATATGGGATACCTTGGTCCAAGCAGTATCCCTTCAGCCACCGGTGCAGCTGGCGGAGGCGACTGGTGGTGACGTCCCCGTAGCGCGGCGGGGGAAGCGGCCCGGAAATGACCAGCCGCTTCCCCGTGTCCAGCAGGCGGTCCACCATGACCCTGAATTCCTGCTTCAGGGACCTCCGACTGCCGGTATCTCAGATCATTGATCCCGGCCTCCAGGACCAGCGTGGAGGCCGAGCTGTGCTGATCACACAGGCGCAGGGCGGCGGACTCCACATCCTTGACTCGGGCTCCGGGGTGGCAGAAGGCCCGGCTGCCCTGCACCCTCACATGGCGGACCAATGAGGTCCCGACGACCAGGACAGGTGGGGTGCGTTGCTCCGCGGTCCCGGGGACCGGCACGGGTGGGGTTCGCTGCTCCGCGGTTCCGGGGACCAGTACAGGTGGGGTGCGCTGCTCCGAGGGCCGCCTGGAGCTGCGCCTCTGGCGGGAGGGGACCCGGGGTTGGTGACGCCGGCCCGCGGTTGCTCCTGGCCGAGACGGAGAGGCCGAGCCAGGCTGGGCCCGCAGATCCCGGTTCCTGGGCTGGCGGGAGCCACGATCAGCTGGATGGACCGGTCCCGGCGGAGAGCCGGGACGCGCTCCCATCGGCGGGAAATCCTGCATGCTGAGGACATCGAACCTGGTCCCCAGTGGGAGATCCGGTGGCGGGGCAGGGGGAGATGGACGCCTGGTGCCTCTGGTCACCACGGCCCAGGATTTCTCCGGCCTGAGCGGCGTCGAGCTCACCGGCGCTGGAGCCGCCGCTCTCTCCTCCCTGACGGAGTACTGCCACTCCGCGGGACGGAGACAGGAGGTGGAGGGTGCCGAGGATTTCGGCTTGGCTCCCTGCTGGAGCCAGCGGAGCCCAGCGGGTGCTGCTGCTGGAGATCCGGGGGTGGGAGATCCGGTCCATGGCAGGGTGGTATTATCCATGGCCGTCATGCTCCGATCACCGGTACCGGATAATCTCAGGTGAGCAATAAATTTTGACTGCGTCGTGGCAACTGTAGAGAAATCCATAAGGATTTTGTCCTTCTCTTTTAGATCAGCTTTCAGGCTCAAAATGCTGTCCCTCAGTTTTGACAGGGCAGGTAAACAGGTCTCACACACCGCTGCCATCTGCCTGGTGTTCCGCGTTCCCGCGTTCCGCAATCACTTCCACTTCCGTATCCGTCATCAGTCCGTCAACATGCGGATTACTGTAGGCAATTTATCCCTTAGGTAACACATTATTAATGCTTAACTGCCTCATAAGCATTACTTAACCATAATTAACCATTAGTAAATACTATTCTGGACCCTTATTGTAAAGTGTAACACATTTATCCCTTAGGTAACACATTATTAATGCTTAACTGCCTCATAAGCATTACTTAACCATAATTAATCATTAGTAAAGGCTTGCTGGACCCTTATTGTAAAGTGTAACACATTCATCCCTTAGGTAACACATTATTAATGCTTAACTCCCTCATAAGCATTACTTAACCATAATTAACCATTAGTAAATACTTTTCTGGACCCTTATTGTAAAGTGTAACACATTTATCCCTTAGGTAACACATTATTAATGCTTAACTGCCTCATAAGCATTACTTAACCACTTAACCATAGTTAACCATTAGTAAATTAAGCAATCACATATAAAGAAGTTTACACTTTTTATTTAAAACAAAATAAAACAGATAACAAATAACAGATAACATTTTTTATATGTATACATCTTATACATATATATATATACACTCTAGCCTGTTTCACAAAGAGAGGTAACTTAAGCTCTCGGTCAGTTACCGTAGTAACAGACTCTCTGAACCTAACCTGGTCGGGACCAGGTTTATATGAATGAACCTGGAGTTTCTCTGCGTCTCCGCCTCTTTCAGAGCCGCACGCACATTTGATTTCCTCATTCATTCAGTCAGCAGGCGAGTTTTGTGGAAGTTCTGCTGTCTGTCATTAAAAACAGAGTCAGTATATATATTAGAAGTCCATTATCACGAACATGGCATTTCCTTTTGATGAAGACCCAATTGATGAAGGTGCAGCATTAATGCGCAGAGAATTAAATATTCGTCGGGAGATGGTTATCAGACCACGTAATACATGTACATTATACATAGTCTCATTACAGGCAAAGCAATATATGTTAATCCTTTATTTGTTATAATTTTGATGATTGAATTGTTTAATGATTTCATAATATATTCTAATTTTTTTAGATTTTTTATTTGGGGTTTTCATAAACTGTGAGCCATAATCATCAAAATTATAACAAATAAAGGCTTGAAATATCTCACTTTGCATGTATTGGGAAATAATATTTGTTTCACCTTAAGTTGAATTTACTACGAATGAAGTTTTGCAATATATTCAAATTTTCCGACCTCCACCTGTATATTATTACATAAATAAATAAGAGCATAATATGTGTCTGTATTGGTTCAATACGAAACGCAACTTTTAATTCCCAATTAAGGAACAATTCCGTATTTCAAGGGACGGGTGGCAAGCCTACATAAACCTGTCCAAGCCATCAAGGGGTTCCACAGGATTGCAGGTGAATGATGTGGAGATCTGTTACAGTAAATTAATTTTATATTACTCTTTTTTCGAAAAACTGTTCAAAATGTTCAAATTCGCCGTATGCGCGCATTAAAATCTCTAATTCCATTCGGGTGAAAAAGGACACGGCGTTAATTATGTGGATCTTCAGATGCAAACTACCGGTAATGTTTCCTCAAAGGGATTTTGTAATTGAAATGTTAAATAAAGTAAAAAAAAAAAAAAGAAAAAGTATGTCGCTCTTTTGTTGTCGCCTTTTACGTTGCGTCTAGCGTCGCCACGGTAACGCTTTTGAAAGAGAAAAGTAATGCGCGTTGTCGCAGGAGGGAAATGCACATTTTGATGTATAACACACCTGGGTTCATGATACAGTTCAGGCCGTATTAATTGCCAAAGGAATGGCATAAATTGCGCCAAAATTACACGATTCATTCAAAATGGGCAACTTCCTGTTTGGTTTCGGCCATGGCGCCAAGAGACTTTTCTTTAAGTTGCGACATGAAACAGGTGTGTAGCCATTTTCGTGCATGTACGTCAAACCGTATTGTGGGGCTTGAGGCACAAAGTTTTCTAGAGGGCGCTGTTGAGCCATTTTGCCATTGAATGAAGATGAGAGAGAGAAACGTTTTCCAGACCAAAAATCTGTATTTTGTGCACTATAAAGTGTACTTAAAATCCTTAATTTTTCTCAAAATTCGGCAGTGCGCCCTATAATCCCACTTCTGGATGAATATTGTGCTTACTGACTTCAAAACAGATTCATGTGCTATGCTGCACTCAGTTTTATTGTGACTTTGGTAGCGATGAAGCCGCTTCGCTTGGTTGATGATCAGACCGTTCAGCTGACACGTTGAAGTCGGCCCTTGGTTGGATACAGGTTACAACGTCAGACAACGTTATTTAAACGACGATAATTAAATATGTAACGCTGGCAAACAACCATAATCCAACATCTAGTCAACATTACCTTACTGTAATTCAGTGTTTCTCAATCCTGGTCCTCGTGGGCCCCTGTCCTGCATGTTTTAGATGTTTCCCTGCACCAACACACATGATTCTAATTAAAAGTCGTCATTAGCTTGTCACCAAGGTCTGCACAGCTCTGTTGATGAGACAGGTACTTTTATCACGGTGTGCTGAAGCAGGGTATTATCTAAAACATGCAGGACAGGGGCCCACGAGGACCAGGATTGAGAAACACTGCTGTAATTAGACATCAAGTTTACGTTAGGTTTTTCAGCCTAAACCCAATTTTCAAATGTATATCATAATCCAACTATAATCAATTGTTTGAATACAACGTTGTTTCAACCTCACACTAACTTCAGGTGTATGCTATCGCTGGCAACGGTAAACCAATCAGAGAACAGGACGTACCGCCACGCTTACCTCCGCCACTTTTTATTGGTGGATTCATGGAACACGATTGATTTAAAATATTTTTCTGTATTAGTTACAACTGAACAATATTCTGAGTTGTTTTGAATGGATTCAACTTACCTGACTGTTTTGCTTCGCTTTGTATATGTTTTATCATGCGCCATAAAACCTGGTGTGCCTTGTGTATGAAAATACATGCGCCTTATAATGCAGTAAACCTAATGGTCCGCAAAATACGGTATTTATATAAATAGGACGGAAAATAAATCTGGCAACTAACCAAAAATTGATGATTAACTTTAAAGAAAAAATAACTTTGAGCTTCTTTGGTTTGGTTGTGAGAGACACCAACGCACCCTCGATGATCTACCTAACCGAACCGAGTTAGAACCCTTTTGCCATCAGAACTGCCTTAATCCTTTGTGCCATAGATTCAACAAGTTACAAGAAACATTCCTACCTACTACTGGTGTCGAGGGGCGGCAGTAGCTCAGGTGGTAGAGCGGGTCATCCAATGATCGGAAGGTTGGCGGCCACGCTTCTGTCAGTCTGCCTCAGGACAGCTGTGGCTACAAATTGTAGCTTACCACCACCAGAGAGAATGTGTATGAATGAATAATGGTCTAACTCTAGCACTTTGAGATTCATTGAATGAATGAAAAGTGTGAATTGAAAGTGTGTTATTATTCCTCAGAGAGTTTAGTCCATATTGACATCATAGCATCAATATGTTGCCGATTTGTCTGCAGAGCCATGATGCAAATATCCCGTTCCACCACATACCAAAGATGCCTATTGGATTGAGTTTTGTCTACACAAAGTTATGATTAATTTTACGTAAAGAACACCTCCCTTTTTAGTATAAATATGACTGGATCGATGACCACCGTGTGCATTTTCTATCCTACCTTTGTGGTTTGAGAGAAGTTTACCTCCGGGCAGAAAACATTGTGCATGATATAATAAAAGCTTGTAATAACTTTGATTCTATTTCATTGGTTTTCTTATGTTGCACCAGCCAAATGAACACAAGGATCCTTTACGTTCATCCACACACACACATTCACACACCGGTTGTCTGCGGAGCAAACGCTCTTTAAACTGAGCCACCTACCACAAAGTATCTCAGAAGGTTTTAATGAGCACAAAAATAACATTTACACATATTTATAACACCGTCAACACAGTTGGGATGAGACGATCTTCCGATCCAAAGATGTGGGCGTGTCTATCCGTAGCTGCCGTCTGGAGGTCTGTATAGTTTGGGGAAGGTGAGGAGCTGGACGCTGCTGAAGGCAAACTTCCTGCTGCCCACATTCTTCTGCACGTTCTCCACCCTGCAGCCGTCCCTGCACACATGCAGCACCGCAGATCAGCAGTGACAAACAATCGTCCAGCGAAACGCTCAGATAAGCTCATTCAGTTCATTTCAGTCGGTTAATCATTTTTTGTTTTACGAAAAACTGAGTCAAAATACAGAAACCATGTTAGACAAACATCTGTAGCTTGAAGTGATTTTCTCTATGTTATCAGTTGCCCATATAGTGTCTGTTTTACAATATTGACTCAGTTTATTGATGTTAGAAGGCATTTAAGAGAAAATTGTAGAGAAAATGGACTACAAACTGCTCCTCCTCCTACAACCAGATGATATAACATCATCCCTCCTTCCTCCTCTGAAACAAAGTTGAAGGTGGGTGTAACTGTGTACAAGCAGTGAAGTTGACGGACCACATTCTTTTCATGGTGTTGTCAAACAAGATTTAGGTTCAAGGAAGTAAAACACACCGACGTAGTCACAGAGAGGTGAAATGGCAGAGAAAGGAGTTCAGTTAAACGGAGAAACAATCTCTTGTTCGATCTGTCTGGATCTACTGAAGGATCCGGTGACGATTCCCTGCGGACACAACTACTGCAAGAACTGTATTAAAACCCACTGGGATGGAGAGGATCAGAGGGGAACCCACAACTGTCCCCAGTGCAGGAAAACCTTCAATCCGAGACCAGTCCTGATGAAAAACACCATGTTGGCCTTTTTAGTGGAGGAGCTGAAGAAAACCGGACTCAAATCTGCTCCGGCCGATCTCTGCTACGCTGGACCTGAAGACGTTGGCTGTGACGTCTGCACTGGGAGGAAGGTGAAAGCTGTCCAGTCCTGTCTGGTCTGTCTGGCCTCTTATTGTGAGAAACATCTCCAACCTCACTATGATGCTCCTGCTTTTAAAAAACACCAGCTGGTGGATCCCTCCAAGAAGCTCCAGGAGAACATCTGCTCTCTCCACGATGAGGTGATGAAGATCTTCTGTCGTACTGATCAGCAGAGTATCTGTTATCTGTGTACGATGGATGAACATAAAGGTCATGAAACAGTTGCAGCTGCAGCAGAAAGATGTGAGAAGCAGAAGGAGCTGGAGGAGAGTCGACAACACATCCAGCAGAGAATCCAGGACCGAGAGAAAGACGTGGAGCTGCTTCAGCAGGAGGTGGAGGACATCAATGTCTCTGCTGATATAGCAGTGGAGGACAGTGAGAAGAGCTTCAACAAGGTGATCCGTCTCCTCCAGAAAAGAAGCTCCGATGTGAAGCAGCAGATCAGATCCCAGCAGGAACATGAAGTGAGTCGAGTCAAAGATCTTCAGGAGAAACTGCAGCAGGAGATCACTGACCTGAAGAGGAGAGACGCTGAGCTGGAGCAGCTCTCAGACACAGAGGACCACAACCAGTTCCTCCACAACTACCTCTCACCGTCACCCCTCAGTGAGTCCACACACTCATCCAGCATCCAGATTCGTCCTCTCAGGTACTTTGAGGACGTGACAGCAGCTGTGTCAGAGACCAGAGAGAAACTACAGGACCTTCTGAGAGAGACGTGGACAAACATCTCACTGTCAGTGGCTGAAGTGGATGTTTTACTGCCGGAACCAGAACCAAAGACCAGAGATGGATTCTTGAAATATTCACGAGACATCACTCTGGATCCAAACACAGCTCACAGCCAAATGTTTCTGTCTGATGGGAACAGAAAAGTAACACTAATGAACAGACGAAAGTCTTTTTCCAGTCATCCAGACAGATTCACTACTTGGTGGCAAGTGCTGAGTAAAGAAAGTGTGACTGAACGTTGTTACTGGGAGGTGGAATTTAGAGGAGGAGGAATTCGTGTTGCAGTTGCATACAAGAACATCAGCAGGGCAGGGAGCTCAGATGACTGTGGGTTTGGACACAATGACAAATCCTGGGCGTTACATTGTGAAACAAGCAGTTATTCAGTCTGCTACAACAACATCCAAACTCCCGTCTCAGGTCCTGCTTCCTCCAGAGTTGGAGTGTACCTGGACCACAGAGCTGGTCTTCTGTCCTTCTACAGCGTCTCTGAGACCATGACCCTCCTCCACAGAGTCCAGACCTCTTTCACCCAGCCGCTCCATGCTGGACTCTGGCTTGATTATGCTGACGAAAACACTGCTGAATTTGTTTCCATTATTGCTGGTGAGAACTGAGACTGTTGTTTTTCTTCCGACGAATTGAGGGCCTTTTTGCCCCCCTAAACGTGCCACAAAAGTCACCAAATTTTGCACACAGGCCAGGCCTGGCGAAAAATTTGATATTTAATGGTTTGCATTAATGGGCGTGGCCTAATGGCTCAACAGCGCCCCCTAGAAAACTTTGTGCCTCAAGCCCCACAATACGGTTTGATGTACATGCACGAAAATCGGTACACACCTGTATCATGTCGCAACTTAAAGAAAAGTCTCTCTGTGCCAAAATTACACGATTAATTGTAAATGGCCGACTTCCTTTCGGCCATTTTGAATTAATCGTGTCATTTTGGTGCAATTTATGCCATTTTCACGTGTCGTACTTTAACGAACTCCTCCTAGCAGGATCGTCCGTTCAACATGAAACTCGCTCAGGAAACACAAAAGACGTTAACGATGAAAAGTTATCAAAATCGAGATTTTGATTGCTGATTGGTGGATATTTGATAGTTCCTATTTTCTGCCATAACCTTTGAATGGTTTGACATAAAGAGTCGTGGGTAGTGTCATCGGACTCGGTTTTGAATCCTTGACCATAATTGGTGCAAATTAGCCCCGCCCCTTCTTCTGATTGGTCGATATTTGATAGATCCTATTTTCTGCAATAACTTTTGAATGGTTTGACATAAAGAGTCATGGGTGGTGTCATCTGACTTAGTTTTGAGTCCTTGACCTTTATTGGTGCAAATTCCAAGCGCAAGGGCCCGTTCATTGCTGCTTGCAGCTTTAATTTATGTTTGATTTTGATTTGATGGCTCTTTCCTGTGTCTGTTCATCCATGGAGGGTTTCACTGCTAGTGATTATTTTCATTCACCTAAACGATTTACTTTTATTTGTTTGTCACAAAAACCCTTGTTGAAACTGATTAATAGGTGAAATTATCATTATAATTAAATCAAGTGATGAGTCATTATTTGTACATAACTAATATTCTGAGTGAAATAATTTCACTTGAATATATGTGTGAAATTATTGAACAGTGAATTCTGATTATGGTTATGATTGAACCTGTCGACACACTTTTCTTACTTTTAAAGATAACCTTAAACTCACACTTTTATTTTGTCCTCAACTTGATATAATTATATTACTCATAATGGTTTTGTTATAATCTTTCGGCAAACTATTTACTGTTATCAGCATTTTTTTTTAAATCTTCAATAAAATTGATTCATACAGATCGGAAAGTTCATGTCTGAATATAAATTGTTTGTCAGTGAAAATCCGGCCCGATTCTGCCAAAAGAGTTTGAAGGGGTTTTCTCAACCTGATCTCACAAAAATCCGTGAAATGCCCACGACCTCTCACCACTATTTTCCGTGGTACCAACACGGAAAGTGGTATAATTCCGTGTGGGCACCACGGATATTGTACCATGCAAAGTCAATGGGAGGCGTGGTCGTGATATATACACGGATTATGACATTATTATTATTTATATATTATTCTTTGTTATAGTGGCTAAAGTATGCGTTTTTGTCGCGCAAGGTACTGTTTGTTACTGTGAGTTTGTAAAAGCATGTTTTTAACGCTGTTTTAGCAGTGTTTTATTGAGGTTTTAATGGGAGCACCACAGATATAGTACTATGCAAAGTCAATGGGATCCGTGGTCGTGTTATATACACGGATTATTTCATTATTATTATGCATATATTATTATTTTTATAGTGGCTAAATTATACGTTTTTGATGCGCAAGGTACTGTTTGTTACTGTGAGTTTGTAAAAGCATGTTTTTAACGCTGTTTTAGCAGTGTTTTATTGAGGTTTTAATGGGAGCACCACAGATATAGTACTATGCAAAGTCAATGGGATCCGTGGTCGTGATATATACACGGATTATCACATAATTATTTACATATTATTCTTTGTTATAGTGGCTGAATTATGAGTTTTTGTCACACAAGGTACTGTTTTTTACTGTCAGTTTGTAAAAGCACGTTTTTAACGCTGTTTTAGCAGTGTTTTAATGAGGTTTTAATGGGAGCACCTTCTGCTGCTGGGGTAACATTGGACCATCACTTGCCTTCTTTCTTTTTTTTTTTAAATTGCGTGGTTGTCTGCTTCCTTTTCATTTTTGTAAGTTAGTAACACTGCAGAGCTAAAAACGAGATTGATAGCGACCACTGTCGTCAGGGACGCTGGGACATCCCATTTCAACATATGAGGGGGGTACAAGTGTTGGGAAAGATAATACCTAGTGAAATCCATCATGTTGTTCTGATATGCATTTGTAGTTATTTTATATATATTAGGTAATGGAATAAATCAATACAAATAGACACAGAGTAATTCCATAAATGTATAAAAAAAATAAAAAAAACATTTACATTTTCCCCTGAAGCCGAGGTGTGGCGGCTGCCCCTGATCTAAATGACAATAACATTTCATTCAATACCATTCCACTGTTTTCATCTGTAATATTATAAGACAGTGTGCTTAAATGTTAAATAAATACTGCATTCAAACTTAAACATTGACTGCAGCAACTTTCTCCCACGCCAATTCCCTCCTTCGCTGCTGCAGCTGTTTTTTTTCCGAAATATGCTCTCATACTCGCCATACGCACGTATTAACACTTCTAACTCCAGTGGCGTGAAGTATGTGGATCTTCAGATGCAAACTAATGTTTCCTCAAAGGGATTTTGTAAATTGAAATGTTAAATAAAGTAAAAAAAAAAAAAAAGAAAAAGTATGTGGATCTTTTGTTGTCGCCGGTTGCCATGGTGAATCCTTGTTTCAGGGCTCTACTGATGATGGCTTTTTATTTCCCTCACGCACGTGCTTAGCTCGAGCTTACAAACTCAGAGTTGATTGAACTAACTCACATCAGCTGTTCTGGAACCGAAAACTCTGAGTTTCCTTTCTCAGGATAAGTCAACTCGGAGTTCAGGTTTAAACTCGGAGTTTGTTGAACCTGCTTCCTGGAATACCCCTCTGATGGCATGTAAACAATCAATATGATGATATATGATAGTAGATTATTTTTTTTAATTAATTACCTTAGTCATATTTATTTGTTTTCATTAAACTGTGTAATAATAATAATAATAATAATAATAATAATAATAATAATAATTATTATTATTATTATTATTGACAATAATAATAATTATTATTATTGACAATAATAATAATTATTATTATTTGTTTGTTGCTGAGGGAGCACAACACATTTGTTCGGCACAGATAATCTAAACTCTATTTAGTTCACTCTAAATCCCAAATTATAACCCCTACTGTCATAAAGATTTCATCATTGTGTCCAGGAAAGAACTTTCTCACAGTGATGGAATTCTGATGATATCTTTTATCGTTTAAAAAATATGGCTAGTTGTTCGGAGACTTCAAGTGTGGCTGCTTCCTCGTTTCCTGGGACAACTGGAACCCCCCCTGTTCTTTATATCATATCAGTATCACTGCAGCTGCTTTGATTGATACCTGGAACTCATATTTAATGTGTCCTGAAGGATACTTGAACTTTGGACTCCTGCCTGTCTCATATTTTATTATTTAGTACTGCTCTCTGCTTACACCTCATCACCTTTGTCCTCTTATCCATTATCACACACACACACACACACACACACACACACACACACACACACACACACACACACACACACACACACACACACACACACACACACACACACACACACACACACACACACACACACACACACACACACACTTTTAGCACCAGTTGGGGACCGGGACTGGGACCATGACTTGGGCAATACACTGTGATGGGGCATGTGAAGCCCCTTTCACATAGAATGCGCAAAGCGGCGACCGCCGCGGCTTTCCCATTCATTTTGTATGTGGTACCACCGCACAAGAGCAGTCCGCTCTGCCGCCGAGCTCGGCAGTGCACAAGAGGGCGCCTGCCGTGGCGTTGTGCCGTGCTTGCCTGCCCGAATTGAACATTTTTTAATTTCACCGTGCGCCCTGTGACGACATCTCGGCGCGTCCAAAAAAAACTTGCAGCTTGTAGATCAGAGACGATCAACATGGAGGAAAAAATGATCTTGGCTGTGTGAGGAGCTGTGGTATAGGAGACTGCAGGCCCATTGTGACCTCAACAAAAAGGGACAAAAGTGGAGAGAAATATCCCAGAATTTGGACATACCAGGTGTGTTTAAAAGTGGTACGAGCCTGTATTCCCCTTAATCCTGTCTTCTCATGAGGATTTCATGGACCCTCCTTCGTCTCCTCTTCCTCCTCTACAGCCTCTACTGTACGTCCAACGAGTGGGAAAAGGGCGCCATACCGGAAAAACTTTTTTCAGTCGTCTAGCAACTTGCAACAAATATGTGCATGAAGCGCGCATGCGCGCCTTGCTCTGCGGCGACTCTGCGCCCACCCGGCGGTGTGTGCGGCGCAAACCGCACTCTATGTGAAAGCAGCTTGAAGCATTGTGCAGGTTTCTGGGTCCCTTGGGGCCAACAATCTCAGAATTGTCAGATTAACCCACAATTCCAATAATTGACATGTTTTGGCTAGTTGTTCGGAGACTTCAAACAAACAGACAGCTGTGAGACTGATTGCACACAACGCTCCCTCATTACCAGGTGTGGCCGCTTCCCCTCCCCCCCTCCTCTGTTCTTTATCTTCTATCAGTATCACTGCAGCTGCTTTGACTGATACCTGGAACTCATACTTAATGTGTGTTGACACTTGAACTGTGGACTCCTGCCTGTCTTACAAACATTCCGACGCTTCGACGAGCGGAACAAGGGCCCGTGCGTAACGAGACGACTTGACCAGGCTACGACGACCAGAAAGGGGGAACAGCCCGGCTGCCAGCGACGCTGCATCATCAGTCTCCGAGAGACAGAGAGAGAGAGAGAGGGAGACAGAGAGAGAGAGACAGAGAGAGAGTTCCACAACCACCAGGACGCCGCAGACAACCTCCAGGGCATCTCAAAGTAAGAGGTAGACGGAACCAGGCAATATTGACTCAGTTTATTGATGTTAGAAGGCATTTAAGTCCAGATCTTCTGAGGCCTAACCACAGGATCTCTGTCTGGAGTTTGAGCCACTGCATCCCAGTCAATCTTTTCTTTCCCAGACCTCCTGTTGCAGATTTACTGATGTGTTTGAGATCATTGTTCTGTTCTGAACCTACTGAAACTGTCTCTAATATTTTCCACCTGTAGATAATCTTCCTGAAGTTGACCGCATTCAAACAAGATTTAGGTTCAAGGAAGTAAAACACACCGACGGAGTCACAGAGAGGTGAAATGGCAGAGAAAGGAGGAGACGTTGCCTGTGACGTCTGCACTGGGAGGAAGGTGAAAGCTGTCCAGTCCTGTCTGGTCTGTCTGGCCTCTTATTGTGAGAAACATCTCCAACCTCACTATGATGCTCCTGCTTTTAAAAAACACCAGCTGGTGGATCCCTCCAAGAAGCTCCAGGAGAACATCTGCTCTCTCCACCATGAGGTGATGAAGATCTTCTGTCGTACCGATCAGCAGAGTATCTGTTATCTGTGTTCAATGGATGAACATAAAGGTCATGAAACAGTTGCAGCTGCAACAGAAAGATCTGAGAGGCAGAAGGAGCTGGAGGTGAGTCGACAACAAATCCAGCAGAGAATCCAGGGCCGAGAGAAAGACGTGGAGCTGCTTCAGCAGGAGGTGGAGGACATCAACGTCTCTGCTGATAAAGCAGTGGAGGACAGTGAGAAGAGCTTCGACGAGGTGATCCGTCTCCTCCAGAAAAGCAGCTCTGATGTGAAGCAGCAGGTCAGATCCCAGCAGGAACATGAAGTGAGTCGAGTCAAAGATCTTCAGGAGAAGCTGCAGCAGGAGATCACTGACCTGAAGAGGAGAGACGCTGAGATGAAGCAGCTCTCAGACACCGAGGACCACAACCAGTTCCTCCACAACTACCCCTCACAGTCACCCCTCAGTGGCTCCACACTCTCATCCAGCATCCAGATTCGTCCTCTCAGATACTTTGAGGATGTGACAGCAGCTGTGTCAGAGACCAGAGAGAAACTACTGGACCTTCTGAGAGAGACGTGGACAAACATCTCACTGTCAGTGGCTGAAGTGGATGTTTTACTGTCGGAACCAGAACCAAAGACCAGAGCTGGATTCTTAAAGTTTTCACAAGACATCACTCTGGATCCAAACACAGCTCACGAACAATTGTTTCTGTCTGATGGGAACAGAAAAGTAACACTACTGAACAGACAAAAGTCTCTTTCCAGTCATCCAGACAGATTCACTACTTGGTGGCAAGTGCTGAGTAAAGAAAGTGTGACCGAACGTTGTTACTGGGAGGTGGAATTTAGAGGAGGAGGAATTCGTGTTGCAGTTGCGTACAAGAACATCAGCAGGGCAGGGAGCTCAGATGACTGTGGGTTTGGACACAATGACAAATCCTGGGCGTTACATTGTGAAACAAGCAGTTATTCAGTTTGCCACAGCAACTATCAACTATCAACTCGCGTCTCAGGTCCTCCTTCCACCAGAGTTGGAGTGTACCTGGACCACGGAGCTGGTCTTCTGTCCTTCTACAGCGTCTCTGAGACCATGACCCTCCTCCACAGAGTCCAGACCTCCTTCACCCAGCCGCTCCACGCCGGACTCTGGCTTGATTATGCTGATGAAAACACTGCTGAGTTTGTTTCCACTATTGCTTGCTGAGAACTTTTCTTCACTGCTTAGCTACATATCAGCTGTCAATCATTCTACATGGCCAGTACTTGGATGTTTTTTTAGGGCCCGAGCACTGACAGTGCGAAGACCCTATTGTATCTATAGGAATTTTTCTCGTTTTTTTTTTCCCGACAAAATGAGGGCCTATTTTCCCCCTAAACGTGCCCCAAAAGTCACCAAATTTTGCACACAGGCCAGGCCTGGCGAAAAATGTTATATTGAATGATTTGCATTAGTGGGCGTGGCCTAATGGCTTAACAGCGCCCCCTAGAAAACTTTGTGACTCAAGCCCCACAATACGGTTTGACGTACATGCACGAAAATCGGTACACACCTGTATCATGTCGCAACTTAAGGAAAAGTCTCTCTGTGCCAAAAAAATTACACGATTAATTCAAAGTGGCCGACTTCCTGTTCGGTTTCGGCCATTTTGAATTAATCGTCTAATTTTGGGGCAATTTATGCCCCAAACAAACTCCTCCTAGATCGTCCGTTCGACATAAAACTCGCTCAGGAGACACAAAAGACGTTAACGATGAAAAGTTATCAAAATCGTGAGTTTTCGTGAAATGGCGTGGCCGTGGCACCACGTCAAACTTCAACGTTAAACAGGAAGTGATACTATTAGCTGATTGGTCGATATTTGATAGTTCCTAATTTCTGCCATAACCTTTGAATGGTTTGACATAAAGAGTTGTGGGTGGTGTCATCGGACTCGGTTTTGAGTCCTTGACCATAATTGGTGCAAATTAGCCCCACCCCATCTTCTGATTGGTCGATATTTGATAGTTCCTATTTTCTGCCATAACTTTTGAATGGTTTGACATAAAGAGTCATGGGTTGTGTCATCGGACTTAGTTTTGAGTCCTTGACCTTTATCTGTGCAAATTCCACGTGCAAGGGCCTGTTCATTGCTGTTTGCAGCTTTAATTTATGTTTGATTTTGATTTGATGGCTATTTCCTGTGTCTGTTCATCCATGGAGGGTTTCACTGCTAGTGATTATTTTAATTCACCTAAAATATTTACTTGTATTTGTTTGTCACAAAAACCCTTGTTGAAACTGATGAATAGGTGAAATTATCATTATAATAATGAAATCAAGTGATGAGTCATTCTTTGTACATAACTAATATTTTGAGTGAAATAATTTCACTTGAATCTATGTGTGAATTCATTGAACAGTGAATTATGTTTCTGATTATGATTGAACCTGTCGACACACTTTTCTTACTTTTATACTTTTAATAACCTTAAACTCACTCTTTTATTTTGTCCTCAACTTGATATAATTATATTACTCATAATGGTTTTGTCAAATCTTTGGGCAAACGCATTTACTGTTATCAGCATTTTTTTTAAATATTCAATAAAATTGATTCATACAGATCGGAAACATGTTCATGTCTGAATATAAATTGTTTGTCCGTGAAAATCCATCCCGATTCTGCCAAAAGATTAAAAGGATTTAAGATTTAGTGTCAATACATTTTCTTAAACTCTTGTATATTTTCCTGCATTTAAGGGAACATAGTTGAAGAAAAATAGAAGTGAAATAATCACATTTATACTTTTATACTAAACCTTTTTGTCTGGGGTCCTGAAACTAATGATTACCAAAAAGCTTTTTACAAACTTTACTGACTTTAATCACATTATTTTCCTGAGGCTACTTTACATAGAAAACACTGATGATTTCTTCATTAACAGGAGGCTTAAAACAGTTAATAAAAACAAAAATAAAACTTGTCACAAGCTACTTATGAATGTTTAGTCAGCGTAATCAGATTACTTTTCAGGGATAACTACTAACAATGTGATCAGGTCAGGTCTCCATGTTTCAGCAGTTTTTTTTATTTGTTTTTTTTTATTATTATTGAGAAGAAGTTATGTACAAAGAACATCAGACAAGTGCACCAATATATATGTAACAAAAAATAAATATAAAATTCCAGTGAAATTAACAGAAGTAGGGAAAATGACACATAAATGAGTGAATAAATACAATATGAAAAATGAAAAAGTAAATAAGTATAATGTAAATACAGTATTCATGTTTTAAAAAAACGTATTGTATATATCGCTGGATGTTATACTTTGTTCGGTGTCAATTAGTTTAAGAGATTTAGGGCCTGATTTACTAAAGGTTTGCGTGTGTAAAAACGTGTGCAAACTTGACAGCACCCACAAACCAAAGTGCCAGCTGATCTACTAACGGCGTGCAAAGACGACTGCGTCTCTGAAATGAGCAAAATAGCCCACGCTATTCATTTAGTACTTTTGCCCTGATGAATAATCAATATGGGGCGTACCCGGCAGAAATCGCTAAATACTGGGAGGGAAAGATGCAAATTGGTCCATTTACCACGCGCAATGAGATTTACCAAGCCTGAAAGTTTTTGCGCGGATTGTGATTGCGTCTGTATTTAATACGTTGGAAAGGAAGGTGCTAATCTCCACATGCAAAAGGAGAAATATTTTATTTGAATGTTAAATCGAGTATTATTCAGCAAAAGGTTGCCACAGGAGGCACATTCATTTTTTTATTTGTGATAATAAATAAATCACGTGTTTTCATGGAGAAAAAAGTGTTTCTCATTGTGCGCCTATACTTGTTCTGCAGTTGTCATACCCCGGTGTTGTGCCGTATTCAGCACCCCTGCCGTGAAAAGCACCCCCTCGTCTGACAAAAATGATATTCTCATTCCGTGTTCTGTTCATGTTCTGTTGTCCATGTTCTGTTTAGCGTCCAGTTTTGTGTTAATGATTCATGTTTAAATGCGCTCATGGATTCCACAATAGTCATACTTTCCCACAATCACAGTCACAGATAACAAAAATCGGGTAAATGGTTATTGATGTCATTAATTAATAGCCTGCTTACTGTGTTGTCTTCCATAATATTTGTAAATATATATAATATAAACTCCTAAGTATGTGTTTGTGTGAGTGTGTATATATAAATATATTGAAGTGTCAGTGTGTTGTTTTTTTCTTGGTCTACTTATCATTGAATATACGAGGGGGTGCTTTTCACGGCAGGGGTGCTGAATACAACAATTTGCCTCTTCCACTAATATCTCTAACTCCAACTTGTCAAATTTCATTTTGCGCTTGCGACTATATCCTGCTTTCCATCCAGACTCTCCATGGCGCAAAGTTTGCGCCGCAAACCGTTAGACGCGCAACACCTCATTTAAATACTGCTGTTTGCACCTGTTATCAATTGCGCACGCAATCTTAGTTGATCACCCGCAAACCACGCAACAACAGCACGGGCAAACTTTTTCAGTGCACACGCAATTTAGTACTCTTTATTTAGGATCTTAGTAAATCGGGCCTCAATGTTCTCTTTAAACTCAAGTGAGAAACCTTTAAAGTGGGGAGGAGTTTTGGAGTATTTACATTTGTGTATGTGAAATTTGCCATACAGAATGAACAGGTTTATAATAAAAGTGATGTCATTTTCTTCATGGACAAAATAAAATATCACACTCCTACAGTCAGTTGAGATGTTTATCTTGATTTTAGACACTAAATATTGTTAAAATGGAGACCAGAAATTGAGAGATCGAGCACAGTGGTAGAATAAATGAGTTATTGTTTCTTGTTCCACGTTGCAAAAAGTGCAGTAATTTTCAATATTAGAAAAATATTCATTTGTTGGATATATAGTGTGCAGAATTTTAATGTGAACCTCTTTTATGTGTTATGTACATTTTAGTCTGGTTTTTATTCCTCTATGATATTGCATTATTATTTAATTACCGTTATCGTCACATGACCAGCATTTTGGTTCCGTCTCCTCTCGTTTTCCTCAGGTTATAAAAGTTTTTGACGATGATATTTAGTCATAATTTTCATCGTCCAAAGCAACTTTAGTTACCAAGTGTGGCTGCTTCCTCATTTCCTGGGTCAACTGGAACCCCCCCTCTGTTCTTTATCTTCTATCAGTATCACTGCCAGTGCAGCTGCTTTGACTGATACCTGGAACTCATACTTAATGTGTCCTGAAACACACTTGAACTTTGGACTCCTGGCTGTCTCATATATTTTATTATTTAGTACTGCTCTCTGCTTACACCTCATCACCTTTGTCCTCTTATCCATTATCACACACACACACACACACACACACACACACACACACACACACACACACACACACACACACACACACACACACACACACACACACACACACACACACACACACACACACACACACACTTGTAGGACCAGTTGGGGACCAGGACTGGGACCATGACTTGGGCGAAACACTGTGATGTGGCATGTGAGGGATCGTGCAGGTTTCTGGGTCCCTTGGGGCCAACAATGTCAAAATTGTCAGATTGACCCACAATTCCGATAATTGACACGCTCCACTGGAGACCTTGAGGTCTTGGTGGCCCCTGGGGGCCATACATGTTAAAGTGATACGGCGTAGGGTACGTAACCTACGCCGTAGGCTCTGCGTTGGTATAACGTGGAACCATAAATCAGCCTTTATTCTGGCGAGGTTTGAAAAGACTTCGCAACAACTAGCAAGCGAGTGATTATGTACATTCACTGAGTGAATATTATGAAAGTAAAATATATATTTCTCGCTAGAAATGTAATCAAAACGCAATTTTATGCATAAACTAACTCAAAATATTGATTTAATTCATTAAAAAATAAGAAATGTCCGCCATGGTTTTTTTTTTATTCAGTCCGCAATAGACGACAAAAAGCATTCTGGGACATTTTTCTGTCCCTAAATCAAACTAGTGAGGATCGGAAATCCCTACATCCGTAGGGACAGATTCATAGCCACTACACTACTTTTCTTTATTCCCCCTAGGTGGAAAGAGGAATTGGGACACCACTACCCTCACGGGAACGCGCAACATGTAGGGGTAGGACTGAAAACTAGGGGTAGTGGTAGTATTGGGACAGGGCCTTTGAGAAGGATTTTTCATATTTATTTATTATTTCCTGATAAATGTCAGCTGGTGCCCCATTTTGATTGATTCATTTTGATAATTAATTTTGATAAGTGCATTTCATTATCAATTATTGATAACTATCGTAAGACAATTATTACTTACTAGGGGTGTAACGATCTCACGATACGGTACGATACACGATATTGAGGTCACGATAACAATACGATACGATATTATAGCAGTATTTTTTTAACAACCTTGAATGAGAAACATATGACTGGTAAAAAATTGTCTTTTATTTGAAAGACACAAAATACAAAACAATACTGTGCATTTGCCCTATTGTTCCAGTTTGTAATGCTTTATAACTGTTTAAGTTTTAAAGAGAAAGCCAGGCCAACCATTTTCCACAAACTGAACTAAAAGTAAATGTCAGGTTTGTATTATGATCTTCAGTTTCATACAATAAAAATATTTAGCCACAAACTGAATAGTTTCTCTCATGTATGATTTGACTTTTTTCTCTCTAATTTAACAACTAAAATTAAATAAATAAATAAAAGTAAATAAAAAATTTTTACATCATAAAAAAGATTGATTCATGCTCACCTTATAAGTGTAAGAGGAGATTTATTTTTGTTAAGTTTATTTTGGTAATTCAGGGTTCATTATTTTATAAATATATTCTTTATATTCTGATGTAAATCAGGGACTATAATGACACTAGTCAGTTTATCTGTAGTGATTAGTCTGTTTTAGATTGGGCGGAGTGATACGCCACAGTGCGGCACTAGGTGCTGTGTTGATGTTCTAAAATCCTACACTGTTGAGGGACATTAAAGTACACTGGAGCTCAGCAGAAGTTGCCTGCATGTTTATCCTACTCACGACCAGAAAAAGGTTTAATTTAATAAGGTAAAGCTTAACTCTACACCAGCCTTACATAAGTAAAAGTTCAGAGCTCAAAACGGGACCACAAAACGGGACTAGTTTCTTCTGAGCGGAGTAAGATTTTGGTCCGCGGGTCGAGGTGTTTCTAGTCAACACAATAGATTAATATTAATAACCCTATATCGCGATACACTTTGTCACCTCCACGACACGTATTGTGACGTTTTTGTATCGCGAAATTTCGTGGCACGATATATTGTTACACCCCTATTACTTACAGTATTAATACCTCTCTAATAACTGAACCAGCACCCCCTTTGTTGCACAACAACCTGTACAGAGAACATTCATCGTTAAAAACACGCCTACTGACACCATGTGACAGTTTTACTCGTTGGTGTTGTTCTGTATCTCTTTCATGCTAATAAGTCTCCCGGACAAACCTGACAGCTAACTGGTAGAATTGAAACGCACATGGCTAGCATAGCTTCAGTCCAGCGTTCCCCGTCTGTGGTGGTTTACTGGTATTTGGCCAGCAGTATCACCAGGCTGAAGATGAGCCAGAGAACCAGGAGATGAGAAGTCACCAGGAGGAAGGCCACGGGGTAAAGGTGCCATCTAGGGGCCTTGGGGGCCAAACAGAGAGGGAGCCGGGGGCCATGCAGACCCGAAGGATGATCGCCTGGCTCTAACCCAGAGATAGTGAACTCAGACTGGGCATAACAGCCCAGCATCTGCCCCCAGGAAAGACGAGATCTGGACGTAGATGAGTATTTGTGTTCACGTGAGAAATTAAAGGGAGGGTGGAAGAAAAGAAAAGAAAAGAAAAGAAAAGAAAAGAGAGAATAAATGATGAGATAAAAAAGCAGACAAAGATTAAAACTAGGGATGCCCCGATACTGATACTGGTATCGATATTGGGGCCGCTACTGCTCTCATATACTCGTACTCACAAATATTCTCCGATACCACACACCGATACCACTTCATTGTTGTTGTAGTTACTGATTAGTGACTCTAGGGGGAGATGTTGAGCTGCAGTCAGCATGGTGATGAGAACAGAGCGGTGGTGGACAGTAACGGAGTAAATTTACTTGAGTACTGTACTTAAGTACATATCCAGAGGATTTGTACTTTACTTGATTATTAGATTTCTTTGGTACTTATTACTCTTACTTGAATACATTTCCAAGACAAATATTTTTACTTTTACTCGAGTAAATTTCTAGGAAGGCTGAAAAGTACTCGTTACTTTCAGGTCTGCTCTTTTTTCTTCTTCCCTAAAATCCTATTGGACACAAGCTGTTTTTGTCAAAGGAGGAGACCTATCACAGTGCACGCTCTCAGACAGACATGTGGAGACAGTTTGTTATGCTCTATATTGCTATATTGTACTGGTACATGTCCTTCCTGTAAAGTTAAGTGACTTCAACATTGAGTTATTGAAACAGAGATGTAGTTTTTTGTAAAGCAGTATCTCTGAGGGGGGTCCAGACTTAGTTGGATGGTGCAGGTTCATTTGGTTTCAGTTCATGATTGTTAATAAACTCTGCATCATCTGCTGTCCTCTTATGATCCCATTCATTTGATTTGTTTTTGGTGTTTCTGCAGGTTTTATATAACATTGTGGTTCTAAAAGCAGCACATCAGTGCAGCTGGTTTCAAAGAGTTAATTGTCAGAAACAACAGTTAAAAGATCCTTAAATTAATTTAGAAAAAATATAGTAATTTACTGATGTGGAAAATAAGAAATTTACTCTTACTCTTACTCTTACTTTTACGTAAATTACGTAAATTTAAAAGCATTTACTTTTGGATACTTAAGTACATTTAAAAGCAAGTACTTTTCTACTCTTACTCGAGTAATATTTTGACTGAGCTACTTTTACTTGTAACGGAGTAAATTTTGACCAGTAGTATTTGTACTCTTACTCAAGTACTGGGGTCGAGTACTCTGTCCACCTCTGGAAGAGAGTGATACATGACTGAGACTGGCAGCGCCGTTTCAGGCAAGATAGCAACAATTAATGCAGCGGGACGTCAGCAGTGTGGTCATATTTCAAAATAAGAGACAACGACAGAAGCAAGACAGACTGCAAGCTACGTGCTGCTAAAGTGTCAAGAGGAGGAAAGGAGAATAGGTCGTTTAATACCAGCAACTTGATAAAACATCTCAAGGCGCATCATAAAGCTGAGTTTATGGAGTTTGCTAATGCTACTGCAAGAACACAACAACATTAGCTCAGGTTCTGCAGAAGCAACAGACAAAGGCAAGAGACAAGTTGAAATAACGGAGGCTCTAAGCCGTTATATATATTATTATTATATAGCGCTGGATGAGCAGCCGCTGTCAGTTGGAGAAGACTGATGTTTCATTGATATGTTATATGTTTGATATTTTCTTAAATGTGAACACAGTGCCAGTGTGGAGACTTTTTATTGACACAGAAAGATAATTTTTTGTTTAATATAGTTATTCTACTCATTATATTTATTTTTATTTTACTTTATCTTTTGCAAATAAAACTTCCAATTCATTGCATTTTTCATTGCATTTTTAGCCTAGTTATTTCTGTGGTAGAAGTATCGTATCGGTGCTCGGTATCGGCAAGTACACAAATTAAAATACTTGTAGTGGAAAAAAATGGTATCGGGGCTTCCCTAATTAAAACAATAAGAGGAAAAGAAGACAAAAGAAAGAAAATGAGGCAGAACAAGGATGTGGCGCACACACCTCCTCATGCAGTCCAGCGCGGTGCTGAAGTGTTGCTGGCCGAGCGCATGGCGCTCTCGCAGGATTGCACACTGCTCCAGCGTCACCGACATCGCCGTGCGGTCCTTCGCGCTCTTGCAGCTCGTCAGTCGCACGCCGTTCACCTGACGGCACACCTGCACATAGGAAAACACACACACACGCACACACACACACACACACACACACATGCACACACACACACACACACACACACACATGCACACACACACACACACACATGCACACACACACACACACTGAGTCATCCAGGTTCCTTCAAGGGTTTCACTGCATTATGCACTATGATCAACACATGTGGAGTAAGATGACTTTCAAAAAGATGAGTCCATGTTAACTATTCGTAATGATAAACGTATGTAAATAAAAAAAAGTTGTACCCAAAATTCTGCTGTCACACACGAGTGATTATTATTAGGGTTAGGATTGTTTTTATGTTAGTATGAATCTAAAAGCTGTGAGTGCAAAGTCTCATGAATACAACTCTAATTTCTACGACTACAAGTTTTCACTGTGAACACGAATTCAAGTTTGTGGCTACGAGTCGAAAAACTGTTGAAATGACGTCACAGGCAGAAACAGGGGAAAGCAATCGAAACCCGAATGATGCCCCGAAGCCCAGGATGGATGGCAACAGTGCAGCCATTGACACCGCTAACGCTAACGCAGGGGAAGCACCATCACAGCTAAAGTAAATCACCCATCCAACATTTATTTATTTTTATTTAGTTATTGACAATGTTCCCTCTAAGCTGCGCGCGTGCGCAATCGCGCACTGCCCGCATATTCTCAGCGCACAAGAAAGTCTATCCAGCGCAGTGCTTTAAGTGGGCCGGTACACGCCGGTACGGAGTACCCCCACTTCTCAATATTAGCCTCTGGCGTACTGGGACTTCTCATGAGCTCAGTTCTCTGTTCTCTCCTTGCGATTTGGCTACAGTGGCGTCGCAACGCGACTGCCCCTCGTGAGACGTTCACTCGCAAAGCTTGATTTATGGTTCCGCGCTAAATCGACGCAAGCCCTACGCCGTAGGGTACGCGGCAACGCGCAACGTACATGCGCGTCGCCGCGTACCCCACGGCGTAGGTTCTGCGTTGGTGTAACGCGGAACCATAAATCAGTTTACGGAGGTCCCGCGAGTCGAGAGGAGGAGAAGTATTCAAGGATTTGGGGAATACAAGGACCTGTGGGGATCCCGGACACGAGAAAGTCTGAAGCCTCTGCTAAAAGCTATCCATACCATTGCTGTGTCTACCAGCAGTACTGGAGTTGATGGGGGATGAGGGGAGATGGCACCCCCCCCCCTGAAATAAAAACGGTCCAAATCATCCCCCCCTGAAATAAAAACGGTTTAAGTCATCCCCCCTGAAATAAAAACGGTTTAAATCATCCCCCCCTGAAATAAAAACGGTCCAAATCACCCCCCCCCTGTAAAACTGTCATGCCTCCTTTCCATCCCTTATGTCATTTCATCAATGAATGTGGTTTTACTGCTATTTCAACATTTAGAGTCATCACCAGAAAAATAACACCAGAAAAATAACTTATTTGACAATTTTCACCTGTTTCAAGTAAATTTTCACTTGAAATAAGTAGAAGAATCTGCTAGTGGGACAAGATTTATCTTCTCATTACAAGCAAAAAAATCTTGTTCCACTGGCAGATTTTTCTACTTATTTCAAGTGAAAATTGACTAGAAACAAGTGAAAATGGTCAATTAAAACAAAATTTTGTCAACATTTCAACTTTTTTCATAAAATTTTTGACTTTTTTTTCCTCAAAATCTCAACTTTTCTCTGGACATATTGACTTTTTTTCTCTAAATTTTGACTTTTTTCTCAAAACTTTTTTTCTCAACATTTCGATTTTTTTTCTCAAAATTTCGAGAAAAAAGTCGAAATTTTCACCTGTTTCAAGTAGATTTTAACTTAAAATAAGTAGAAAAATCTGCCAGTGACTTTTTTGCTTGTAATGAGAAGATAAATCTTGTCCCAATGGCAGATTTTTCTACTTATTTCAAGTGAAAATTTACTTGAAACAGGTGAAAATTGTTGTTTTTTCCAGTGACGAGTCTTGTTTTAAGTGTAATGAGATACTTAAAAATAAAGCGTGCATATGTGATGTTGCTCACAGTCGTCCTCAGTTTGCTCAGGGAGCTTGTGTGTGTGCCCAGATACATGAAAAATTAGAGGGAACATTGGTTATTGATTTCATGAAATTGTACTGTTTTAAATAATATACAGTTTATGGGCTTCCATAAACTGTATGTTTATGGACGTAAAGACATACTGCTTTAGCTTACAAGCTTTTAGATTCATACTCGCATAAAAACAATCCTAACCCTCATAATTTATCAGACTCGTGTGTGACAGCAGAATTTTGGGTACAACTTTTTTATTTACATACAAATGTTTATCATTACGAATACGAATACTTAGAACATGGACATCTTTTTGAAAGCTATCTTACTCCATAAACACAGCTCAGACGATCCCCTCTCTACCCTCCCTGGACGATATCACCAGCTATTGATTCGCTAGCAGAGCGACAAACATGGTGAAGGACTCATCATACCCAGGACGTCACCTATTCAACCTGCTGCCCTCAGGCTGGCGCTACAGGGCCGCTAACGCCAGGACCACTAACACCAGGACCGCTAACGCCAGGACCGCTAACGCAAGGACCGCTAACGCCAGGACCAACAGGCTCAGAGACAGCTTCTTTCGCAGAGCCATCAGCACTTTAAATAAGTGTAAAATAAAAATAACACACCATTCCATAAGAACAAATCCCGGTGAAATCATACAACAACAAGGAATACAGACACTGTACCAACACAGTTAGAACTCAGGGGGGCCTGGGCATTAGGCCGGGCAAACCGGCAAGAACTTTCAGGGGGCCGTCCTCGGGGCCGGGCCGACCGGCGAGACAGTTCAGACGGACACTCTCGGGACCGAGCAGACGGCCTTTCACGGGAACTTGGCTTGGGCTGAGGCGTGAGCAGAGTCCTGAGCAGAGTCCTGAGCAGGGGTCTAGGTACCGGCTGGGGCGCAGGCAGAGTCCGAGGGGCCAGTTTCAGGGAACACAGAATCCGAGGGGCTGGCTTCAGGGGACACCGGGTCCTTGGCGCCGGCTGAGGTGCATCCGGGACAACTTCGGGAACAGCGACGGGTGCATCTGGGACCAACCCCGAAAGGGACAGGAAGGGGTTGCTGCTGCCATCGTCGTCTCTTCCGCCTGCACTGGGCCTGAATGCTCTTGGATCCAGCGAAGGCCAGGCGCGTTCCCCAGAAGGGGGACTCCTCCTCCTTGAACCGTGGCATGTTCTTCTCTGCCTCCCGGTGGAAAAACTCCCAAAGGGTAATCTGTTCTCCTACTGGGTCCATGCTGGCTGGTCCGTTCTGTCACGATGTGGTATGTGAGGACCCAGATGCAGGAGAGCAGGAGGCAGGAGTTCCCAAAAGGTGATTTATTTAATTAAACAAACAAAAGGCGCTGCTGAGCAGGATACAAAAAAAAACAGTGCTCAAACAAGAACCAAAAACCTGAACGTGGAAACACGGAGGGAGGACCAGCAGGGAGCATTAGGGAAAGACAAGACCAGATATACACAAGGGTTAATGAGACACGGGTGCAGACAATCAGGGCAGATGGGAAACAGGAAAGTCAAACAAGAACTCAAACACAAACACATGGGCTTCAAAATAAAACAGGAAGTGTCAAACCCCGAGACATTGTGAGACATCTCACCCATGCTACTCTGAGAATCGGGGTTACGCACGACTTCAAACTTCTAAAATATCAACATTAGTTTGTCCTCATAGCAACTTAATTCAGAAGGTTCAGACACGAAGTGACAAAACACTTGAATATTGATCAAACATGCCAGGCTCATTGTTTCTGAGTATTTACTTACTTCACATGTTCTCTGCATGACTATTCAACGTTTCTGGTTGTATTTTTATAAGAAATGAGAGGAACTGGGACTGGCTGAGCAGGGATTCCTCATGGCTGTCAAACATGCCCAGAGTACCGGCCACAGACCATTCAGGCCGATTTGACGATGTCCCGGATTACTCACCGAAACCCAGACCACAAAAAGAGACGCAGGGGTTCCCAGAGCTAGGGTTGCCACCTTTCAGAAATAGAAATAAGGGACGCCCCGATTTCAGCATTGCAGGTGCCAAAAAAAGGGACATCCCCAAAACTTCTAAAATGCAAGGAAACATGTTTATTTTGTCTGAAAAAACTAAATGCTTTGATTTAAAGTTTAAAGTGGTTTAATAGCATTGAACTTGCATGACTGTACAGACAGACAACCATACTAGCAACTGAAATAGCCTCCTATGCTATGTTTCTCCACATCAGCCCAGATGTAGAATATAGATACAGGTGAAGGTCGGAACATTAGAATATGGTGTAAAAGTTATTTATTTCAATAATTCAACTTAAACAGTGAAACTAATACATTACATTATCTCATTACATGCAAAGCAAGATATGTTAAACTTTTATTTGTTATAATTATGATGATTGAATTGTTTATTGATTTCATAAAATATATACATTTTTGAGATTTTTTATTTGGGGTTTTCATAAACTGTGAGCCATAATCACCAAAATTATAACAAATTGAAATATTGCTTGAAATATCTCACTTTGAATGTAGTGGGAAATAATATATTTGTTTCATCTTTAGTTGAATCTACTACGAATGAAGTTTTGCAATATATTCACATTTTCCGACCTTCACCTGTATATTATGACATCAATAAATAAGAGCATAATATACGTCCGTATTGGTTCAATACGGAATGCAACTTTTAATTCCCAATGACGTAACAATTCCGTATTTCACGGGATGGGTGGCAACGCTACCCAGAGCAACCTACCAGAGCTGCCGTCCACAGAACCTCCACGTTCTTCCTCTTCCTGGACTCCACGCTCCGATCCAGAGACGACAACAGCTCCGGCAGCGACTGGATACCAGCTGTTGGAGAAAGAAGCCGCTTCATTTCAGTCCATGTTCCCGTTCTGGGCATGTTTCAAACACTCAAAACCCGCTGATGGACGGATTCTCACCCATGTGAGGCAGAGCGTCTCTCAGCGCGTTACAGTAAGCTCTGAGACGCTCACAGCTCTGCTGATTCAACGTCTCCTGCAGGGAACTGTCTCCGAACCTGGAAAACACCAAGAGAGGAGACCGTTCCACCAGTCTGGACATCAGAAAACCTTCTAACCCGTCGTTTCTGATTCAATTTGTCCATTCCTACTGAGCATGTGCAGACCAACCGACTCCTGCGGACTCACATTAAATCAGATCTCACAGACGCTCAGAGAATAATATCAGGAGAAAAATAAAAATAATATTTTAGAGGAGGAAGATCTTTTTTTCATTATAAACTTCGAGAAAAAAGACGAAATGACGAGAAAAAAATCGAAATGTCAAGAATAATGTTGAAGTACAATTTCGAGAAAAAAGTCGAAAAGTATTTCGTTCTTTAAATTGTATTTCAACATTAATCTCAACATTTCAACTTTTTTCTCGAAATTGTACTTCAACAATTAATCGCGACATTTCGACTTTTTTCTCGACATTTCGACTTTTTTCTCGACATTCGACGGGTAGCATGGATTGACAGAACACCGGAACGATGCAAAAAACTGCAGGATCGGGCTTTTAGGAGGAAGCGTTAGGTCTCAGAGGCGGTTTGAGGGTTTTGGTGGGTTCAGTGCGAGTGTGTTCGTACCTCTCAGCCAAACTCTGCTGCTGGTTGATTCCAATGTTGAACAAAACGGGCTCCACGTGTATCAAACCCCCACATTTCAGTTGCTGGGGTAACGAGCTGAAGGTTTCCACGGGCAATGGCACCTCGACGACGAACTCGCCCCTGGTGGGAAGTGAAGACAAACTGTGGTGAAACCGAACTTTGGGCCCGTCCCAATCCCCCCCTAGTCATGCTTTTCAGCCCTACCCCTAAATTTTTGCACGTTCCCGTGAGGGTAGTGGTGTCCCAATTCCTCTTTGCATGTAGGGGTAGTGGCCTAAACGAGGGCTAGTGTGTATGAATCTAGCCCTTCAGAGCGAGGGATTTCAGATACTGACTCGCTGACCGAGGGCCAGAGAAAATTTCCCAGAATGCTTTACGTCATCATTTGCAGACTGAATCAAACAAAAAACATGGGGGACATTTCTCTATTTTTTGTGAATAAAATCTATATTTTGAGTTAGTTTCTGCATAAAATGCTTTTTGATTACATTTCTAGCGAGAAATATATATTTTACTTCCGTAATATTCACTCAGTGAATGTATATAATCACTCGCTTGCTCGCAAAGTTTTTTCAGATCTCGCCAGAATAAAGGCTGATTTATGGTTCCGCGTTACACCAACGCAGAGCCTACGGCGTAGGTTACGCGGCGACGCGCGCCGTACGGTACTTTATTAAAAACTTTATTAAAACTTAATAAAGTTGCCTATTAACAGCACTACAGGGGAAATTAAAACAGCTTCTAGCTCTGGGCTTCCTGACATGGTGTGACGTTTGTGCAAACGTAACTACGCAGTCACTTACGTACCTGAACGTAAACCACGCAGTGACGAAGCAAGTGGTGTCTCCATCCCTAGGGAACATTACAAGGACCCTAAAGTTTGTTGCTTCATTTTTAGGGCTAGTGGTAGTGGGTGAGGACTAGTGGTAGTGGGTGAGGGCTAGTGGTAGTGGGTGAGGGCTAATGGTAGTGGGTGAGGGCTAGTGGTAGTGAGTGAGGGCTAGTGGTAGTGAGTGAGGGCTAGTGGTAGTGAGTGAGGGCTAGTGGTAGTGGGTGAGGGCTAGTGGTAGTGAGTGAGGGCTAGTGGTAGTGAGTGAGGGCTAGTGGTAGTGGGGCTAGTGGTAGTGAGTGAGGGCTAGTGGTAGTGAGTGAGGGCTAGTGGTAGTGAGTGAGGGCTAGTGGTAGTGAGTGAGGGCTAGTGGTAGTGAGTGAGGGCTAGTGGTAGTGGGTGAGGGCTAGTGGTAGTGGGTGAGGGCTAGTGGTAGTGAGTGAGGGCTAGTGGTAGTGAGTGAGGGCTAGTGGTAGTGGGGCTAGTGGTAGTGAGTGAGGGCTAGTGGTAGTGGGTAAGGGCTAGTGGTAGTGAGTGAGGGCTAGTGGTAGTGGGTGAGGGCTAGTGGTAGTGAGTGAGGGCTAGTGGTAGTGGGGCTAGTGGTAGTGGGGCTAGTGGTAGTGAGTGAGGGCTAGTGGTAGTGAGTGAGGGCTAGTGGTAGTGAGTGAGGGCTAGTGGTAGTGAGTGAGGGCTAGTGGTAGTGAGTGAGGGCTAGTGGTAGTGGGTGAGGGCTAGTGGTAGTGGGTGAGGGCTAGTGGTAGTGAGTGAGGGCTAGTGGTAGTGAGTGAGGGCTAGTGGTAGTGAGTGAGGGCTAGTGGTAGTGGGTGAGGGCTAGTGGTAGTGGGTAAGGGCTAGTGGTAGTGAGTGAGGGCTAGTGGTAGTGAGTGAGGGCTAGTGGTAGTGGGTGAGGATTAGTGGTAGTGAGTGAGGGCTAGTGGTAGTGAGTGAGGGCTAGTGGTAGTGAGTGAGGGCTAGTGGTAGTGAGTGAGGGCTAGTGGTAGTGAGTGAGGGCTAGTGGTAGTGGGTGAGGGCTAGTGGTAGTGGGTGAGGGCTAGTGGTAGTGAGTGAGGGCTAGTGGTAGTGGGGCTAGTGGTAGTGAGTGAGGGCTAGTGGTAGTGGGTGAGGGCTAGTGGTAGTGAGTGAAGGCTAGTGGTAGTGAGTAGAGGGCTAGTGGTAGTGAGTGAGGGCTAGTGGTAGTGAGTGAGGGCTAGTGGTAGTGAGTGAGGGCTAGTGGTAGTGAGTGAGGGCTAGTGGTAGTGAGTGAGGGCTAGTGGTAGTGGGTGAGGGCTAGTGGTAGTGAGTAGAGGGCTAGTGGTAGTGAGTGAGGGCTAGTGGTAGTGAGTGAGGGCTAGTGGTAGTGAGTGAGGGCTAGTGGTAGTGGGTGAGGGCTAGTGGTAGTGGGTGAGGGCTAATGGTAGTGAGTGAGGGCTAATGGTAGTGAGTGAGGGCTAGTGGTAGTAAGTGAGGGCTAGTAGTAGTGGGTGAGGGCTAATGGTAGTGAGTGAGGGCTAGTGGTAGTGAGTGAGGGCTAGTGGTAGTGGGTGAGGGCTAGTGGTAGTGGGTAAGGGCTAATGGTAGTGAGTGAGGGCTAATGGTAGTGAGTGAGGGCTAGTGGTAGTGGGTGAGGGCTAGTGGTAGTGGGTGAGGGCTAATGGTAGTGGGTGAGGGCTAGTGGTAGTGAGTGAGGGCTAGTGGTAGTGAGTGAGGGCTAGTGGTAGTGGGTGAGGGCTAGTGGTAGTGAGTGAGGGCTAGTGGTAGTGAGTGAGGGCTAGTGGTAGTGAGTGAGGGCTAGTGGTAGTGAGTGAGGGCTAATGGTAGTGAGTGAGGGCTAGTGGTAGTGAGTGAGGGCTAGTGGTAGTGAGTGAGGGCTAGTGGTAGTGGGTGAGGGCTAGTGGTAGTGGGTGAGGGCTAGTGGTAGTGGGTGAGGGCTAGTGGTAGTGGGTAAGGGCTAGTGGTAGTGAGTGAGGGCTAGTGGTAGTGAGTGAGGGCTAGTGGTAGTGGGGCTAGTGGTAGTGAGTGAGGGCTAGTGGTAGTGGGTGAGGGCTAGTGGTAGTGAGTGAGGGCTAGTGGTAGTGAGTAGAGGGCTAGTGGTAGTGAGTGAGGGCTAGTGGTAGTGAGTGAGGGCTAGTGGTAGTGAGTGAGGGCTAGTGGTAGTGGGTGAGGGCTAGTGGTAGTGGGTGAGGGCTAGTGGTAGTGAGTGAGGGCTAATGGTAGTGAGTGAGGGCTAGTGGTAGTGAGTGAGGGCTAGTGGTAGTGAGTGAGGGCTAGTGGTAGTGGGTGAGGGCTAGTGGTAGTGGGTGAGGGCTAGTGGTAGTGGGTGAGGGCTAGTGGTAGTGGGTGAGGGCTAGTGGTAGTGAGTGAGGGCTAGTGGTAGTGAGTGAGGGCTAGTGGTAGTGAGTGAGGGCTAGTGGTAGTGGGTGAGGGCTAGTGGTAGTGAGTGAGGGCTAGTGGTAGTGAGTGAGGGCTAGTGGTAGTGGGGCTAGTGGTAGTGAGTGAGGGCTAGTGGTAGTGAGTGAGGGCTAGTGGTAGTGAGTGAGGGCTAGTGGTAGTGAGTGAGGGTTAGTGGTAGTGAGTGAGGGCTAGTGGTAGTGGGTGAGGGCTAGTGGTAGTGGGTGAGGGCTAGTGGTAGTGAGTGAGGGCTAGTGGTAGTGAGTGAGGGCTAGTGGTAGTGAGTGAGGGCTAGTGGTAGTGAGTGAGGGCTAGTGGTAGTGAGTGAGGGCTAGTGGTAGTGAGTGAGGGCTAGTGGTAGTGGGTGAGGGCTAGTGGTAGTGGGTGAGGGCTAGTGGTAGTGAGTGAGGGCTAGTGGTAGTGAGTGAGGGCTAGTGGTGGTTAGTGAGGGCTAGTGGTGGTGAGTATGGGCTAGTGTTAGTGGGTGAGGGCTAGTGGTAGTTAGTGAGGGCTAGTGGTAGTGGGTGAGGGCTAGTGGTAGTGAGTGAGGGCTAGTGGTAGTGGGTGAGGGCTAGTGGTAGTGGGTAAGGGCTAGTGGTAGTGAGTGAGGGCTAGTGGTAGTGAGTGAGGGCTAGTGGTAGTGGGTGAGGGCTAGTGGTAGTGGGTAAGGGCTAGTGGTAGTGAGTGAGGGCTAGTGGTAGTGAGTGAGGGCTAGTGGTAGTGGGTGAGGGCTAGTGGTAGTGAGTGAGGGCTAGTGGTAGTGAGTGAGGGCTAGTGGTAGTGGGGCTAGTGGTAGTGAGTGAGGGCTAGTGGTAGTGGGTGAGGGCTAGTGGTAGTGAGTGAGGGCTAGTGGTAGTGAGTGAGGGCTAGTGGTAGTGGGTGAGGGCTAGTGGTAGTGAGTGAGGGCTAGTGGTAGTGAGTGAGGGCTAGTGGTAGTGGGGCTAGTGGTAGTGAGTGAGGGCTAGTGGTAGTGAGTGAGGGCTAGTGGTAGTGAGTGAGGGCTAGTGGTAGTGAGTGAGGGCTAGTGGTAGTGGGTGAGGGCTAGTGGTAGTGGGTAAGGGCTAGTGGTAGTGAGTGAGGGCTAGTGGTAGTGAGTGAGGGCTAGTGGTAGTGGGTGAGGGCTAGTGGTAGTGAGTGAGGGCTAGTGGTAGTGAGTGAGGGCTAGTGGTAGTGGGTGAGGGCTAGTGGTAGTGAGTGAGGGCTAGTGGTAGTGAGTAGAGGGCTAGTGGTAGTGAGTGAGGGCTAGTGGTAGTGAGTGAGGGCTAGTGGTAGTGAGTGAGGGCTAGTGGTAGTGAGTGAGGGCTAGTGGTAGTGGGTGAGGGCTAGTGGTAGTGGGTGAGGGCTAGTGGTAGTGAGTGAGGGCTAATGGTAGTGAGTGAGGGCTAGTGGTAGTGAGTGAGGGCTAGTGGTAGTGAGTGAGGGCTAGTGGTAGTGGGTGAGGGCTAGTGGTAGTGGGTGAGGGCTAGTGGTAGTGGGTGAGGGCTAGTGGTAGTGAGTGAGGGCTAGTGGTAGTGAGTGAGGGCTAGTGGTGGTGAGTATGGGCTAGTGTTAGTGAGTGAGGGCTAGTGGTAGTGAGTGAGGGCTAGTGGTAGTGGGGCTAGTGGTAGTGAGTGAGGGCTAGTGTTAGTGGGTGAGGGCTAGTGGTAGTGAGTGAGGGCTAGTGGTGGTTAGTGAGGGCTAGTGGTGGTGAGTATGGGCTAGTGTTAGTGAGTGAGGGCTAGTGGTAGTGAGTGAGGGCTAGTGGTAGTGGGGCTAGTGGTAGTGAGTGAGGGCTAGTGGTAGTGGGTGAGGGCTAGTGGTAGTGAGTGAGGGCTAGTGGTAGTGAGTGAGGGCTAGTGGTAGTGGGTGAGGGCTAGTGGTAGTGAGTGAGGGCTAGTGGTAGTGAGTGAGGGCTAATGGTAGTGGGGCTAGTGGTAGTGAGTGAGGGCTAGTGGTAGTGAGTGAGGGCTAGTGGTAGTGAGTGAGGGCTAGTGGTAGTGAGTGAGGGCTAGTGGTAGTGAGTGAGGGCTAGTGGTAGTGGGTGAGGGCTAGTGGTAGTGGGTAAGGGCTAGTGGTAGTGAGTGAGGGCTAGTGGTAATGAGTGAGGGCTAGTGGTAGTGGGTGAGGGCTAGTGGTAGTGAGTGAGGGCTAGTGGTAGTGAGTGAGGGCTAGTGGTAGTGGGTGAGGGCTAGTGGTAGTGAGTGAGGGCTAGTGGTAGTGAGTAGAGGGCTAGTGGTAGTGAGTGAGGGCTAGTGGTAGTGAGTGAGGGCTAGTGGTAGTGAGTGAGGGCTAGTGGTAGTGAGTGAGGGCTAGTGGTAGTGGGTGAGGGCTAGTGGTAGTGGGTGAGGGCTAGTGGTAGTGAGTGAGGGCTAATGGTAGTGAGTGAGGGCTAGTGGTAGTGAGTGAGGGCTAGTGGTAGTGAGTGAGGGCTAGTGGTAGTGGGTGAGGGCTAGTGGTAGTGGGTGAGGGCTAGTGGTAGTGGGTGAGGGCTAGTGGTAGTGGGTGAGGGCTAGTGGTAGTGGGTGAGGGCTAGTGGTAGTGAGTGAGGGCTAGTGGTAGTGAGTGAGGGCTAGTGGTAGTGAGTGAGGGCTAGTGGTAGTGAGTGAGGGCTAGTGGTAGTGAGTGAGGGCTAGTGGTGGTTAGTGAGGGCTAGTGGTGGTGAGTATGGGCTAGTGTTAGTGGGTGAGGGCTAGTGGTAGTGAGTGAGGGCTAGTGGTGGTTAGTGAGGGCTAGTGGTGGTGAGTATGGGCTAGTGTTAGTGAGTGAGGGCTAGTGGTAGTGAGTGAGGGCTAGTGGTAGTGAGTGAGGGCTAGTGGTGGTTAGTGAGGGCTAGTGGTAGTGAGTGAGGGCTAGTGGTGGTTAGTGAGGGCTAGTGGTAGTGAGTGAGGGCTAGTGGTAGTGAGTGAGGGCTAGTGGTAGTGAGTGAGGGCTAGTGGTAGTGAGTGAGGGCTAGTGGTGGTTAGTGAGGGCTAGTGGTGGTGAGTATGGGCTAGTGTTAGTGGGTGAGGGCTAGTGGTAGTGAGTGAGGGCTAGTGGTGGTTAGTGAGGGCTAGTGGTGGTGAGTATGGGCTAGTGTTAGTGAGTGAGGGCTAGTGGTAGTGAGTGAGGGCTAGTGGTAGTGAGTGAGGGCTAGTGGTGGTTAGTGAGGGCTAGTGGTAGTGAGTGAGGGCTAGTGGTGGTTAGTGAGGGCTAGTGGTGGTGAGTATGGGCTAGTGTTAGTGGGTGAGGGCTAGTGGTAGTGAGTGAGGGCTAGTGTTAGTGGGTGAGGGCTAGTGGTAGTGAGTGAGGGCTAGTGGTAGTGGGTAGGGGGCTAGTGGTAGTGAGTGAGGGCTAGTGGTAGTGAGTGAGGGCTAGTGGTGGTTAGTGAGGGCTAGTGGTGGTGAGTATGGGCTAGTGTTAGTGGGTGAGGGCTAGTGGTAGTGAGTGAGGGCTAGTGGTGGTTAGTGAGGGCTAATGGTAGTGGGTGAGGGCTAGTGGTAGTGGGTGAGGGCTAGTGGTAATGAGTGAGGACTAGTAGTAGTGAGTGAGGGCTAGTGGTAGTGAGTGAGGGCTAGTGGTAGTGAGTGAGGGCTAGTGGTAGTGGGTGAGGGCTAGTGGTAGTGGGTGAGGGCTAGTGGTAGTGAGTGAGGGCTAGTGGTAGTGAGTGAGGGCTAGTGGTAGTGGGTGAGGGCTAGTGGTAGTGGGTGAGGGCTAGTGGTAGTGAGTGAGGGCTAGTGGTAGTGAGTGAGGGCTAGTGGTAGTGAGTGAGGGCTAGTGGTAGTGAGTGAGGGCTAGTGAGTGAGGGCTAGTGGTAGTGAGTGAGGGGCTAGTGGTAGTGAGTGAGGGCTAGTGGTAGTGGGTGAGGACTAGTGGTAGTGGGTGAGGACTAGTGGTAGTGGGTGAGGGCTAGTGGTAGTGGGTGAGGGCTAGTGGTAGTGAGTGAGGGCTAGTAGTAGTGGGTGAGGGCTAGTGGTAGTGAGTGAGGGCTAGTGGTAGTGGGTAGGGGGCTAGTGGTAGTGAGTGAGGGCTAGTGGTAGTGAGTGAGGGCTAGTGGTAGTGGGTAGGGGGCTAGTGGTAGTGAGTGAGGGCTAGTGGTAGTGAGTGAGGGCTAGTGGTAGTGAGTGAGGGCTAGCGGTAGTGAGTGAGGGCTAGTGGTAGTGAGTAGAGGGCTAGTGGTAGTGAGTGAGGGCTAGTGGTAATGGGTGAGGGCTAGTGGTAGTGAGTGAGGGCTAGTGGTAGTGAGTGAGGGCTAGTGGTAGTGAGTGAGGGCTAGTGGTAGTGAGTAGGGGGTGTATTGGGATTGGCCCTGAGTCCGTGTTTTTCAGGAATCGAACCCTCCACCTACCATGTCCCGCTGAGCGTGGGTAGCAGGTCGCCCGGCTGCTCCGTCTTGGCCTCCGTGATGGTGAAGGACACTCCCCTCAGGTCGGCCACGGCCACGTCCATGTCCTCCAGCATCCCCACCTCGTCACCTGACAGGGAAACAGCAGGGACCAGACATGTTGGTAGAGAACCTGCATCAAGCTCTCGGTCAGAATCCGTCTTATTTTTCAAAATAAAAGACAAAAAAAAATTCCGACTTCTCCATAAAGTTGGTTTCGTCAACGAACTAAATATTTATGACTAAATATTGTCGTCAACGAACCTTTATCACCTGAGGAAAAGGAGACGAAAAGCGACGAAAATGCTGGTCATGTGACGATAATTAAATATATAATGCAATATCGTCTACGAATAAAAACTAGACTAAAATGTAGATTACAAAGTAAAAACTCTGCTAAAATGTGAGAATGTTCTCCCAAAAATCCTTAATGTCCATGTTTTCAGTAGTTTCTCTGGTTTAATGTCCATGTTTTCAGTAGTTTCTCTGGTTTAATGTCCATGTTTTCAGTAGTTTCTCTGGTTTAATGTCCATGTTAATTTAATTTAATTTAATTTAATTCAGAATTAAACTATTTTCCGAGTTTACATGGAAATAGTAATTACATGGAAACCACGTTTGATGGTCTTTCTCCAATTCCTCTCCAGGTCTGGGGGTTGGGAAGGTTCTGATTGGATAGGGGGCGGACTGGAAGTTAAACTACCGGAAGAAAAACAAACTTAGCCGCTACAACTTTGAAAAGCTCACAATTTCGATGTTTCCTGTTTCCATCTGTTCTTTTAATGATTTCTATTTATTAAATAAATGGTCTCTGCTCTTGACCAGCGTTTACTGCTGCTGCATCTTGAAACTTTGTTTGGAAAACCAGCCCAGCGGAATATAAGATCATGGAGACAGACGGATGAGGGAACGAGCAGAAAGAAAGATCAGAATTAATTTAAAGAGGAATGAGTGTTTACATGATCTGGAATTATTCTATTCAGATTTAAAATCAGAATAAACCAGTCAATTACTTCGGAATTAAGTTTAATTCGGAATGGCCATTTTCATTCTGAATTAGGCGTTTACATGGTAATTTTTAATTTTTTTTTTATTTTGTAAAATGGGTTTGGTTTAATACAATCTTTGACTAAAACTAGACTAAAACGGTCCTGGAAAATTCTGACTAAAATAAGACTAAAATGCTCAGACTTTTAGTCGACTGAAACTTGACACGACTAAAAGGAGAATGAACGTGACTAAAATTAAGGTTGCTTTCAGACCTGTGGCCCGTTTGTTTTGTTCCGATTCAGGGGCTGAACCGATACAGTTGTTCCGTTTCTCGTTCGTGGGGTTTGTGTTCACAAGGCAAACGTCTGTACCGTTTCAAAGCTGTTAACAAATTCCATGCGCGAACCAGCTGCTCTCTGATTGGTCAAATGAACGCGGAAGGAATTTTCTCTTCCGACCCCGACATAAACAACACGCCCCTTTCAGTGCAGACCGCAGCCGTCGGCTTTAGGCTGATTTATGGTTCCGCGTTACACCAACGCAGAGCCTACGGCATAGAGTACGGCATAGGCTCTGCGTCGATTTAACGCGGAACCATAAATCCGGCTTTACCCATTCATTTATGTGCGCTCGGCGCAGAGCGGAGCCCGGGCAGCGGACGAGAGGCCGCCTGCTGCAGCAGGGTTTGCGCTGCGCAAACCCTGCCCGAATTGAACATTGTTTAATTTCAAACAATGTTTAATTTGTGCCGTGCTGGGAAGACATCTTGCACGTCCAATAGGAGAGGAGTTGGTGGAGCTGGACCGACTCTTCTCCTTGCGCCGCGGTCGCACATACACAATGAATGGAGTTGTATCGGTTGCTGTATGGATTACGTTCTCACTCCAAATAAAAAAAAATGAACCGTTTCAGGTCTCGATTGGAATCGTTCCGAGACCACCTCTCCTAGGCGATCTCGGAACGCTTGTTTTGTACCGTTTCAGAGCTCGATTGTTGTGTTCACATATACCAAAAACGTTCCGATCTTGAGGGGGAAGCGTTCCCTGTATCGGAACAACTGCTTGAAACGGTACAGGTGTGAAAGCACCCTAATAAAAACTAAAATGATAGTTTGACCCAAAGACTAGACTGAAACTAGAAGTGAAGCAGGCTGCCAGAAACAGCAGTTCTTCTGCAGCGTTGTGTTTCCGTCCGTACCGTAGGTGCTCAGCAGGCTCTCAAACTGGGCCAGGATTCCCACGGAGTGAAGCTGCTGCAGGAAGTCGGGCTCCTCCAGACCTCCGTGCAGCTTCAGCACGAAGCCCAGGACAACGGCCGACAGCTGAGAGGCGAGAAGAAGAGTCTCGTTAATACACCGGGAACTTTCCTGCCTGAAGAAACACGACTAGTCTCACGGAAGAGTATCAGGGCCAGGCAGGAGAAAAATAAATATAATATTTTAGAGGAGGAAGACTTTTTTCTTTGAGAAAAAAGTCGAAATGTCGAGAAAAAAGTTCAGAATACAAGAATTGGCTTTTGATATTGATTTGAAACACATATCACACATGCGGTTGCATAACTTCATAAACGTACCCTTAACGTTCCACTCCAAGGATGTTAGTTAGTTAGTTAGTTAGTTAGTTAGTTAGTTAGTTAGTTAGTTAGTTAGTTAGTTAGTTAGTTAGTTCTGGCTGCTGCTGCAGAGCTGTCAGTTACTCTGCTAACTGGATTTGATGGGCCAGAGGAAACATTTATACTTTATTTACGAAATTTCGACTTTATTCACGAAATTGTATTTCAACTTTATTCTCGAAATTTCAACTTTATTCTTGAAATTTCAACTTTATTCTCAAAATGTCTACTTTATTCTTGAAATTGTATTTCAACATTTTTTTTTAATTAATTTTTTTTAACATTGTTTTTTAATTATTTATTTTTTTAAATTATTTCAACATTTTGACTTTTTTCTCAAAATTTTATTTCAACATTAATTTATTATTTCCTTTATTTAACCAGGCAAGCAAATTAAGAACACATTTCTTATTTTCAAGTGCAGCCCAGGGGGGTAAGGGGAGGGGGGAACTAACATGAAAAAGAACAAAGTTATATAAATACACAAAAATACATTAAAAACACAATACAAAAGATAAAACAATTAATCAAGTAAGTAATCTCTACATTTCAACTATTTTCTTGACATTTCGACTTTTTTCTCGATATTTCGACTTTTTTTCTCAAAATTGTATTTCAACATTAATCTTGGATATTTGTCTTTTTCTCAAAATTGTATTTCAACATTAATCTTGGATATTTGTCTTTTTTTCAAAATTGTATTTCAACATTAATCTCGACATCTTGACTTTTTTCTCGACATTTCGAATTTTTTCTCAAAATTGTATTTCAACATTAATCTTGACATTTCAACTTTTTTTCGAAATTGTATTTCAACATTAATCTCAACATTTCGACTTTTTCTCGACATTTCGACTTTTTTCTCGAAGTGCATAATAGTAAAAAAATCTAAAATATTTTTCCTCCTGCCTGGCCCTGATACTCTTCCGTACAGTCTGAAGGTGACGAAGTAGAGAAGCGTTTCTCAGGTAAAGTTGTGCTTCTTCTCACCGCCTGGCTGAAGACGGCGTGGCGTCTCTGGACGACCTGGACGGCTCCCTGGGCCGCGGTGGCGGCCAGCGCCCCCTGCAGGACCACGAAGGTCATGGCGGCTCGAGCTTTGGCCATCGCCTCGCGTACGCAGTCCCTGATGGTGACCACTAGAGGGAGGAGCTGCTCCTGCCAGGAGGACGAAGACGAGGAGGAGGACGAGGAGTAGAAGGAATGAGAGGCTGCAGGGACAGAAGAGAAGAGGATGAGTTGAGCTCATGTGCCGAGTTCAGGGGACGACAGAAACGACCTACGAACCAGAACACTGGAGGTGTCCCACCGGTTGGTGATTTGTTATCATATGAGAACTCGTGCCTTAAATATGACCTTGCTTGCAACCGTAATACATTTCAATCTATCATCCAAAGCCACCCCCAAATCTGTTTTGAATTTAATAAAAGGTGTTTTAACTAGGGCGGTCAGTTTAGCGCGTTAACTAGATTAATTAATTACACTGCTAATTAACGCGTTATGAAAATTAACGCAATTAAGTATGAGTGGCCAAATGCGTAAGCATTTGAAATTTGGCCCATTGAGGGACCGGTAGGCCACTACTTCCCTCCTGCTGCTAGTCCAGGGGTCGACAACCCAAAATGTTTTAGATCCATATTGGACCAAAAACACAAAAAACAAATATGTCTGTTGCCACAAAAAATGAAAAGTCTTGTATAAACCTTAGAATGGAGGCAAATGGTGAAAGGCGAAATGTCGAGAAAAAAGTCGAAATGTTGAGGAAAAAAGTCGAAATGTTGAGGAAATAGTCAAAATTTCGAGAAAAAAGTCACAATGTTGAGAAAAAAGTCGAAATGTCGAGAAAAAAGTCGAGATGTCGAGAAAAAAGTAAAAATGTTGAGAAAAAAGCCCAAATGTCGAGAAAAAAGTCAAAATTTCGAGAAAAAAAAAGTCGAGATTAATATTGAAGTACAATTTCGAGAAAAAAGTCGAAATGTCAAGAAAAAAGTTGAAATGTCGAGAAAAAAGTTGAAATGTCGAGAAAAAAGTTGAAATGTCGAGATTAAAAAGGAAAGGAAAAAGGAAGAAAAAAAGAGAAAAAAAGGGAAAAAAGAAGAAAAAAAGAAGAAAAAAGAGAAAAAAAGAAAAAGAAAAAAAAAGAAGAAAAAAAGGTCAAACATTTTTGAAAAAGCTCCAGGAGCCACTAGGGAGGCTCTAGAGCCGCGGGTTGCCGACCGCTGTGCTAGTCAAACTAACATGTTGATGGACCTGGACGACTCAGGGGAGCGACTCAGCAAATCTTTGCTGGGCCTTTGAACGGCAAGTTTATGTATAAAAAGAAGCAACAAGCGTGTTCTTGACTAGCAACAAGAACGCGGTGATTTGTACATTTTGTAAAAAGAATGTTCCTATCACGGAGCTGCTCCAGCCTGAATTATCATTTAAACGCTAAACATGTCCGGACAAGTTCCACTGTAAACGTTACAGCTACTAGTACTTGAATTGTTGTATTGAGTCAGCTTTAGTTTTAATTTTGAATTGAGAGTCTGCTTAAGTGCCTATTTGAGACTCAGCCTTATTTTATTTCTGAATTTTATTTATTTAAAGGAGCTTGAGGCTGTTTTTTTTATTTGCAAAATGTGCTGCAATTCGGTCCCGAATTTCCCGCGCTGTCCTGCAGATGTGACGTCACATGACGCTGCATGCACGTTCTCCCCGTTCTCCTGTGCCGGCTTCACTGTTGGCTGCAGTACCCCCAACGGCCGTCGTGGTGAAGGGTGGCGCTAGAGAGTCTCATTTCTTAAAAGCAGCCGCAAGCTCCTTTAACTGTATTTGCATTGCATTTTTGAATAATGCACCTGGCCTAATTGGAAATCCTAAGTGGATTTCAAATCTTCTCTTCTTACTGTATTCAATTGATTAGTCATGCACTGCAATGTCCTAGAATTCTAATTCTTTATTTGGGGACCTTTAGCAGATATGAGATTAAAATGCGATTAATTAGATTAATTAATAATAAATCTTGTGATTAATTAGATACATTTTTTAATCGCCTGACAGCACTAGTTTTAACTAATCCTACTCCTATCAACCCTCATTTTCCACAACTTTTGGTTGGTGGCTGTGACTTTAATGAGGTTAAAATTCCAAACCAATTTCCAAATTCCAATTTCCAATTCCAAATCAATTCGAAATACGTTTAATTTCATCTTATACCCCTCGGTATCCTACAGAAATTCAATCTTACAGTTTTACCCCAAACATATCATCACCATGTTACGAACAAAATACTTAAAATTTCCAATTACTCCCAAAGTAAAAGAACTCCATTTTAAAACCTTAAATGGTGTAAACCCATCCAGTGGATTGTTGCGGTAGCGATTTGGTATTGAAACTAATAATTGTGTATTTTGTGATGAATGTGAAACCACTGATCATTTATTTTTTTAATGCATATATTCTAATACTAATTGGCAGGATAAACATGACTGGCTTCACCCAAAGGTGTTTGATCTGCAGGATTTCTCACAGAAAGCTAGTATTTTTGGACTTTCAATGGACAATACCAATGATGACTTTCTGATTAATAATATCATAATTTTGGGTAAATTCCACATCCACAAGTCCAAGTATATGAAAGTGAAACCTCGATTTTGTGTTTTCCATAACAAATTCCTTCACTTTTCTAAAGCCCTTAAACTCATGACGAAAAGAAATGCAATACAACTTTTAAACATAATTGTTGAATATAATTTATTGGATAAGCCCCAGCCCCTTTCCTAAATCAACAACGTGTTTGTTAGACCCCATTCCAACTCGACTATTCAAAAATGTTTTTTCTCTTATTGGTGCGACAATACTAGACCAGATCAACTTATCCCTAAATTTAGGATATGTACCACAGGTTTTCAAAGTTGCAGTAATTAAACCTTTACTAAAAAAACCTTCCCTTGACCCAGACACCTTAGCTAATTATAGACCCATTTCCAACCTTCCATTTCTATCTAAAATTCTGGAAAAGGCAGTTTCAAGCCAGTTATGTGACTATTTGTATAGAAATGATTTATTTGAAGTCTTTCCTCAGCGAGAGGCCACAAGCAGTCAGAGTCGGCAACAACACCTCAAGGAGCATCACACTCAGCACAGGGGCCCCACAAGGCTGCGTGCTCAGTCCCCTGCTCTTCACCCTGCTGACTCACGACTGCACACCAACCTTCAGCACCAATCACATGGTGAAGTTCGCGGACGACACAACTCTGGTGGGTCTCATCACCAAGAACGACGAGACCCACTACAGGAAGGAGGTCAACCTTCTGACCAAGTGGTGCAGAGACAACAACCTCCTGCTGAATGTCAGCAAAACTAAGGAGATCGTGGTCGACTTCCGGAGAGGCCACACTGAACTCCCACCACTGACCATCGATGGTGCTGCTGTGGAGCGGGTCAGCGGAACCAAATTCCTGGGGGTGCACATCAGCGAGGACCTCTCCTGGGCCACCAACTCTGCATCACTGGCAAAGAAAGCCCAGCGGCGCCTCTACTTCCTCCGCAAGCTCAAGAGAGCGAGAGCTCCCACACCCATCCTGAAAACCTTCTTCCAGGGCACCATTGAAAGCATCCTGTCCAGCTGCATCACTGTGTGGGGCGGTAGCTGTACTGAATACAGCAGGAAAGCACTGCAACGCATAGTGAACACAGCTGGGAAGATCATAGGTGCCCCACTCCCCTCCTTGAAGGACATTTACACCACCCGCCTCACCCGGAAAGCTATCGCGATTGCGAGCGACACCAGCCACCCCGCACACAGTCTGTTCAGCCTCCTACCCTCAGGTAGAAGGTACAGGAGCCTCTGTTGCCGCACCACCAGACTCAGTAACAGCTTCGCATACCAAGCAGTCAGGATGCTAAATTCTCTCCCCTCACTCCCCCCAACCAGATCCTCCAGATCCTCCAGACTGGCAGGGAACTGAACTGAAATCCCCCCAAAAGCCCCCCCCCCCCCCCCCATGAACACTCAGGACTACAAAACAACTGCCTCTTTTAATATCACCACTGTGTCAATTTAAAGTCACTGCTCACTGTTTTTAATATATATTTATTAAACTGTTATACATACTGCACAAAAACAAAAAAAACTTTTGCACTCAGTTCCAGTAAATGTCTGTGTTGTGTTGTATTTGTATTTGTATTTATTCATGTGAACTCTTTTTTAAATCTTTTTTAAATCTTTATCTTTATCTTTTTAAATTTTTATCTGTTGTGCCTGTGCCTGCGCACTTTATATGTCTCACCGAGGGAAGTGGGAAACGTCCTCTCGATTCTTTGTATGTCTGACATGTGAAGAAACGATAATAAAGCTACTTTGACTTTGACTTCAGTCAGGGTTCAGAATGCATCATAGCACAGAGACAGCACTGGTTCGAGTCACGAATGACCTCCTTATGGCCTCAGATAAGGGATTAGTGTCCATACTGGTTCTACTGGACCTCAGATAAGGGATTAGTGTCCATACTGGTTCTACTGGACCTCAGTGCTGCTTTTGACACTGTTGATCATGGCATTTTACTGCACAGGTTAGAGCATGTTGTTGGGATTAAAGGGACAGCTCTACGTTGGTTTAAATCATATCTATCTGACAGGTTCCAGTTTGTTCATGTACATGAGGTTTCTTCAGAACAGTCAAGGGTCTGTTATGGTGTTCCGCAGGGTTCAGTGCTAGGGCCAATCTTGTTCAGTTTATACATGCAGCCGTTGGGAAGTATAATCCAGAATCACGGCATACACTTTCATTGTTATGCTGATGATACGCAGCTCTATTTGTCTATGAAGCCGGATGAAACAGAACCGTTAGTTAAACTTCAGGCATGTCTTAGGGACATCAAGGACTGGATGTCTGTTTTGCTTTTAAATTCAGATAAAACAGAGGTTAACATGATCTGTTATCATTCGATCAGGATTTGTCGTTTAAACCATCTCCATAATATTGCAAAGATTAGGAAAATCCTCTCGCAGAGTGATGCAGAAAAACTAGTTAATGCGTTTGTATCTTCTAGACTAGATTACTGTAATATGTTATTAGCAGGATGTCCAAGTAATTTGCTGAATAGGCTCCAGCTGATCCAGAATGCAGCAGCACGAGTGCTGACAGGAATCAGCAGGAGAGACCACGTCTCTCCAGTGTTGGCGTCGCTCCATTGGCTACACGTAAAACTCAGAATCCAATTAAAACATTTTTCAAGACCTGATAGTGCCTTATGTTCCTGGCAGAGCTCTCCGTTCTCGGAGTGCAGGTTTACTTGTAGTTCCTAGAGTTTCTAAATGTAGATTTGGAGGGCGGGCGTTCTGCTATCAGGCACCATTACTTTGGAACCAATTTCCAATCTGGGTTAAGGAGGCTGACACCACCTCCACCTTTAAAGTCAAACTTAAAACCTTTCTGTTTAGTAAAACCTATAGGTAGTTCAGTAAATCTCTAGTTGGTGTTAGTAAACCTCTAGTTAGAGTAAACTCTAGAGTGTTAGAGTCAGTAGTCATAGTTGCAGCTATAGAACAAGACTATAATAGTTAGTCTATATATAGCTTGGTGGTAGATATGCTGCTATAGGCTTATGCTGCAGGGGGGCACCGACATGATCCACTGGGCGGTGCCTCTCACCCTTCTTCTCCTCTCCTCTTCTCCTCTTCTCCTTTTCCATTTTTATTTATTATAAATATCTCATAGCTATCATTTCTGTCCATTGTTCCTGTAGTTTCTTGTGCTGGTCCCCTTTTTTCTCTTTTCTGCATGTTTGCAGGCCGGAGCTTCAGGAGCTGCGTGCTGGCCTGCGATTCCCCCCCCTCCTCTGATCATCCGGCTGCTGCTTCCACCTGCCTGTGTGGATGTCTGGTGTGCTGCTGACGTCCCCGACCCCCCAGTCTGGCCCTCGGCAGGAGGGTCCTCCCTTATGATCCTGGTCCTGCTCAAGGTTTCTTCCTCCTAAAGGGGAGTTTTTCTTGCCACTGTTTGGCTTAAGGCTTTTCTCCCACTAGGGGAGTTTTTACCTGCCATTGTTTATGTAATAATTACTCGGGGGTCATGTTCTGGGTCTCTGGTAAGCGCCTAGAGACAACTTTTGTTGTATTAGACGCTATACAAATAAAATTGAGTTGAATTTCCTTATTTTCCTTTTCATTTTATTTATTTTATTTTCCTTCCGTTTTCTCTCAAATGCACCTGTTCCTTGATACATTTTGATAAAGATTAATGCCTTGTTGTTTGTATATAAAGATATTTTCAATAAAAAAAAAAAATAATAATTAATTAAAGAAAAGGTGTCCCACCGGTGTTCTGTGAGGCCGTTTCCTCTGTGGACGACCACCGGTCCTGGTGCTCCCGCCCCTGCAGACGGTCCACCATGGCGATGATGCAGTTGAGGCTCTTGGCGACGTTGGCCCAAACCCTGTCCTACACAAACACACTTGCATAAACAAAACTAAAACGGCCTTTAAGGAAACCTGAAATCCATTTCTCACTCTATTACCAGCCTATAGCTACAGCTCCGTGAGTGTAAACAAACAGCAGTGTAGTAGCAGTGTGGTTGCACCAAGTGAACAGATGCAACGCAAAAAAAATGTTAAATGCCGGAAAGGAACTAGAATTTACCGGGATACCTTAAACAAGGAAACCAGAGACTGGATTATTAACGGTTTGGATCCATATGAAATCCCTAATAAAGAGTGGAGCTCCGACGAGGTTTTACTGCCGTAGTTCTGAACAAACGACGTCTTCGGCTACCTTGTTTGCGGTGTGAGCGCCTACACTTCGGAGCAGTTCCTTAGTTATTAGTTAAGTTGTTGGGGCATAGTTATATGCAACGCAATCTTGCTCTGGCCGGTTAATCAGAGGGCTAATGCGCACTAAGGCGCGCATGCAACACCAATGCAAAACATTTATGGTGTTAGTGAAGGTTTTGGAAAAAGTTTTTCTGTTCACACAAAAGAGGTGGGCAATGTGTTGTATTGGCAAATTCAGTCTAAGGCGCATGAGAGTCAGGAAAAGCATCTGAAAAGGTGACAGTACTTCCAGTACGGTCCAACACAGGCTAGAACACCCATGACAACTTCAAGGTGTGGAAGAATGGGGACCAGAATGAACATGCAGGGAGCAGACTGTCAGATTAATCAAAGTTTTGAATTAAGTTGTCCTCATGAAACTACCCGAATCAGAATTTAGGCCTATTAAGGTCAGCTTATTAAGCTGACTGCTGGTTGTCACATTCTTATCACATGTTAACAGATGAGGGCAGCCCTTCCTGTGTTCCGTTAAGGGTTTGGGCTATCCTGGGACAACTGTCCCATTGTATTTTTAAGGTTTAAGGAGTTTTTGTCAGGGGGGTCGACTGACAGCCGTCTCATTGTCTTTAAGGGGTTAGTTGAACCATCTGTTCAAAACCTCCAACAAAGGTCCTGTTTTTAGTTGACCCCTTGACCATTTGAGGTTTTTTAAAAGGATGTCTGTTGCTCTGACATACCACAAGATAAGTTGCTTATTAACTGAAAAGTCATAGGTGTGACCTTTTTAACCATCATCTGATACCATGTCTGTTCTCCATCTGTTCATTGTTCATTATCTATACACTGACAGTCTGTTTACCAAATATGGTCATTCCTGTCACCGGTTATTCAAATAAAAGCGCTAGGCTGCACAGAGGATTTTGGGAGAAGAGCTGACCAGTTCTCAGATGAGGGCCACGTTGCCCTGCACTACTCAGCTTTCTTCGCCCAGACTTCTGCAGAAGCGCCTTGAAAATCATTCCAGAGTCCCTGTGTCTTTCCTAAGTTATTAATTTATGTTGATGATTTAGGAACCTAACACAGACTGTCATCGAAATCGGAATACTGTGGAAGGTTATGTTTGGTCGTCTTACAGCCGCGATCCAAGCGAGCCGACGACGAAGTAAGACACAACGAAGAGGGAGCATGCTAAGGTAGCTTCCAACATGGCGGCTCCGCCAAGTGATGAGGTCAGGACGCCCAAGCCCTACTTTTACCTGTTTTAAGAAATAAAAAAGGGCGGCCCAACTTACCCACTCCTCCTCGTCGTAGTCCAGGTCCTGCCGGCCGTCCTGCTCCTGATTGGCTGGTGGGATTTCACAGAGCAGCCCGTTGCTGTGGACGTGGCTGCTGCTGCAGGTGGAGGTGTGATGGATATCCAGCAGGGCGCTCCGAACCAGCTCGTCTTTGAGCGCGTGAACGAAGCGTTCGGTCTGCGCCAGACAAGCGGCAGATGCGTCAGATTCCAGCACGAAAGAAGTGTGAAGCGCACACACCTGTTCCCTCCTCACACCTGTTCCCTCCTCACACCTGTTCCCTCCTCACACCTGTTCCCTCCTCACACCTGTTCCCTCCTCACACCTGTTCCCTCCTCACACCTGTTCCCTCCTCACACCTGTTCCCTCCTCACACCTGTTCCCCTCCTCACACCTGTTCCCTCCTAACACCTGTTCCCTCCTCACACCTGCTCCCTCCTTACACCTGTTCCCTCCTCACACCTGTTCCCTCCTCACACCTGTTCCCTCCTCACACCTGTTCCCTCCTCACACCTGCTCCCTCCTCACACCTGCTCCCTCCTCACACCTGTTCCCTCCTCACACTTGTTCCCTCCTCACACCTGCTCCCTCCTCACACCTGCTCCCTCCTCACACCTGTTCCCTCCTCAACTGTTCCCTCCTAACACCTGTTCCCTCCTCACACCTGTTCCCTCCTCACACCTGTTCCGTCCTCACACCTGTTCCCTCCTCACACCTGTTCCCCTCCTCACCTGTTCCCTCCTTACACCTGTTCCCTCCTCACACCTGTTCCGTCCTCACACCTGTTCCCTCCTCACACCTGTTCCCTCCTCACACCTGTTCCTCCTCACACCTGTTCCCTCCTCACACCTGCTCCCTCCTCACACCTGTTCCCTCCTCACACCTGTTCCCTCCTCACACCTGTTCCCTCCTCACATCTGTTCCCTCCTCACACCTGCTCCCTCCTCTCACCTGTTCCCTCCTCACACCTGTTCCCTCCTAACACCTGTTCCCCTCCTCACACCTGTTCCCTCCTCACACCTGTTCCCTGGTCACACCTGTTCCCTCCTAACACCTGTTCCCTCCTAACACCTGTTCCCTCCTCACACCTGTTTCCCTCCTCACACCTGTTCCCTCCTAACACCTGTTCCCTCCTCACACCTGTTCCCTCCTCACCTGTTCCCTCCTCACACCTGTTCCCTCCTCACACCTGTTCCCTCCTCACACCTGTTCCCTGGTCACACCTGTTCCCTCCTCACACCTGTTCCCTCCTAACACCTGTTCCCTCCTCACCTGTTCCCTCCTCACACCTGTTCCCTCCTCACACCTGTTCCCTCCTCACACCTGTTCCCTCCTCACCTGTTCCCTC
>NC_084606.1:3531997-3534497 GCF_033807715.1 Cololabis saira
CACTCTTAACCTCAATGGGGCGAGAGATGACGGAAAAAGAGCTGCTTTTTTTAAGTTGATGGGGCTTAAGGGGATAGATGTCATGATGGTCCAGGAGACACATAGCACCCCAGACATTGAGAGTGACTGGAGGACAGGGCATGATGGGGAAGTTCTGCTGAGCCACAAGTCCAGCCGTAGCGGAGGGGTGGGGATTGTGTTTTCTAAGGGTTTCCTACCTTCCTCCTACCAGGTAGAGGAGATTGTCCCCGGGGTTTTACTAAAGGTCAGAGCCCAGTATGAGAATGTTTCTTTTATCTTTTTAACTGTGTATGCACCCAACAGTGCAGTGGAGAGGATGGCAGTGCTGCAGATTTTATGTGACACTATCAAAAGCTGTCACAGTGACTACTTGGTTTTAGGGGGGGATTTTAATTGTACGGAGAACCCGATAGTGGACAGAAACCACCGGGAGCCTCATCCTGCTTCGTCAGGCCGGTTTAGACAGCTGACTGCAGCACACGAACTCTCAGACGTGTGGAGAAGTTTTAACATAAATGAGCGGCAGTACACATGGAGTCACTGCAAGGACAACATGTTGTCCCTGGCCAGGCTGGACCGGCTTTACGCTTTTAATCACCAGTTAAATGTTTTTAAGAGTTGCCACATCAACCCGGTGGGCTTCTCTGACCACTGCTTGGTGTTTGCCTCTGTTTATGTGAAGAATGTCCGTATACGGAGTGCGTTCTGGCATTTTAATACCGCCCTGCTTCAAGACAGGAATTTTAAACTAGCTTTTGAGTACTTCTGGAGCACTCATAGAGAGTGTAAATCTCATTTTAATGGTTTACAGCAGTGGTGGGATTTTGGGAAGGCGCAGGTCAAACAGCTGTGTCAACAGTTCACTCGCAATGTCACTAGAGACATAGCCAGATCTTTGAGGGAGCTTGAGATACAGGTGGTAGACCTTCAGAACTTGCTGGAGTCTACAGGAGATCGAGGGCTTTTAGATTCCCTCAAATCAAAAAAGTCCGCTCTGGCCAACCTGCTAGGTGTCACAGCGCAGGGAGCTCTGGTCCGGTCACGCTTCCTCCACGTCTCCCAGATGGACGCACCTTCCCAGTTCTTTTTCGGGCTGGAAAAGAAGAACGGCCAGAGAAAGATAATGCACTCAGTGAGATCCAGCAGCGGCTCGACCATCTCAGACGCCTCTGAGATCAGGGCGTTTGCAGCTGAATATTACAAAGAACTGTTCAGGAGCGAGCTGCCGGAGATCCCGGAGGAGTGCGGGAGCTTCTTTGATGGTCTCCCTCAGGTGGATGCTGGAGATAACGCCAGGCTGCAGGCTCCAGTATCCCAACCTGAACTGTTTGCTGCCCTGATGAGCCTGCAGAGTGGGAGGGCTCCTGGCATGGACGGTATCCCCGTGGATTTTTATAAGTCCTTCTGGTCTGTGCTGGGAGGAGATCTTCTGGAGGTGCTCACAGACAGTCTGCAGGGGGGTCGGCTGCCTCTGAGCTGCAGGAGGGCCGTTATCACGCTGCTGCCCAAGAAGGGAGACCTACAGGACCTTAAAAACTGGAGACCAGTGTCCTTACTTTCCACGGACTAAAAGATCTTGTCCAAGGTCCTGGCCACCAGACTCAGGGGGGTGATGGCGTCCATCGTCCACACGGACCAGACATACTGTGTACCTGGCAGGTTGATAAGTGACAATGTCACTTTAATTCGAGATATTTTGGAGGTCTCAAGCTCATTGGGCGTTGACACTGGTCTGATTTCAATAGACCAGGAAAAGGCTTTTGACCGGGTTGAACACCAGTATCTTTGGGAAACCTTAGCTGCTTTTGGGTTCAACTCTGGCTTCATAGCCAAGATCAAGGTTATGTACACTGACATTGCGAGCGTTCTGAAAATTAATGGTGGGTTGAGCGCTCCGTTTAGTGTCCAGAGGGGGGTCAGGCAGGGCTGCCCTTTATCGGGCATGCTGTACTCGCTGGCCATAGAGCCAATGCTCCACAGGCTGAGGAGGGACCTGAGTGGCGTGCGTTTTCCTGAGTGTGACATTCCCTTCAAGCTGTCGGCGTACGCCGACGACGTCATTGTCCTGACCAGCACCCAAAAAGACATTGACACGTTGGTGGACACTGTGACCCGGTTTGGGGGCATTTCCTCTGCCAGGGTTAACTGGGGGAAGAGCGAGGCGGTCGTGGTGGGGGAGAGGTTGGGGAGTCAGCTCAGGTTGCCGGGTGGATTGGTCTGGAAGACTGGTGGGCTAAAATACCTCGGGGTGTTTCTGGGCAGCCGGTCCTTTGAGCAGAGAAACTGGGACGACGTGCTGGAGAGGGTGAAAGGTCGGCTGATGAGGTGGAAGTGGCTGTCACCTAGGATGTCCTACCGAGGCCGGACTCTAGTCGTAAACAACCTGGTGGCTTCTGCTCTCTGGCACCGGTTGAACTGTGTGGACCCCCCAGTTTCTCTGCTATCACAGGTCCAGAGGGTGCTGGTGGACTTCTTCTGG